>NC_027751.1:41349105-41349866 GCF_000695525.1 Brassica oleracea var. oleracea | reverse complement strand
ATTAAATTTCAGATGCTGCATAGTTGTACTAGTTATACCAGTAGAACCTATTTTAGTAAACTAGACATAGTTGTACTAGTTATACCAGTCGAACCTATTTTAGTTTTACTAGTTGTACCAGTATGACAACACAGAAATATGAGTGTTATGTTTTATGAAGTTTTACCATGTTGCACTTGTATTACCTGATTGACCTGATTGAAACAACACAACACATAAATAAATTCTAAAACACATAAATAAGTTCCACAACACATAAGCAAGTTAACAAGTAAGACTCATTCATCATTTTTTTCGTTACCACTTCCTTCGTTGTCACCTCCCTCGTCCCCATTTCCCTCGCTACCACTGCTGTCACTGCTACCACTGCTATTGTTATCACTGCCACTGCCATCACTGCCACTTTTTTCAATCAATGGTGGAAACTTCTTCTTTCTCTTCTTCAGATATTTTCCGGCAGACGTGAATCTAGTAACTTATAGTCTTCTTTTTTTTTTCTCCACATACGGAGGGAAGACAACCTGAGATCGGATTTCCTCAGGAATTTTAGAACTTTCCCATGTTGAATGATGAGACACTTGATATATTGTCCTGTAATATTCCAAAGTCCACTGCTCCATCCAGTAATACCTAGAACAATAATGTTCAGCCATTTCTCCACACGCCATGATGGTAGCAAGTGCATGCACACAAGGATACCGATCAATATCAAAATACCTACAATAGCATGTTATGTTGCTCAAATCAACCAAATAACCATG
>NC_027751.1:41340616-41349039 GCF_000695525.1 Brassica oleracea var. oleracea | reverse complement strand
AGGATATATGTGATGCAATATCCCATGCACATGTGGGATTAGTATCTGTCTCTCTGGTACGTGTAGAGATAATATACGGTTTTTGTTGAACCATTCTGTTATTTTTTCCACGATCACATCAAGCATTGGCAACAACACATATTTCCGTGGTTCCTTCAAAACACCATTGATAGATTCAACAGTGTTGGTTGTGTCTATGTTGTACCTTTCTCCCGGAAATTTACATCTTGCCCATTTTGTCTCATGAACACTGTCATCTAGATACTCGGCCGCTTGAGGATACATTTTCCTGAAATCGTTGTAGCATTTGATGAACTCCACCTCACTGTAAATACCAGCAATACTTCTAAATTTTTTGGCAACCCCTTTCTTGTTAACATTGCTGCAAGCTCCGCTTACATTATTAGACAAGTGATAATTGTAATATCCATGGATCGCAAATGGGTATACCTCGTGTACTTTCTTGATGATGCTTTGGTTTCTATTAGTACAAAATACAAGCTGAGGATCATCTGGTATCAAAGTTTTTAATATAGTTAAAAACCACTCCCAGCTTGCATTTTTCTCACCATCTACTACTGCAAAAGCAAGGGGATAATGATGATGATCTGGATCTTGAGCAGTGGCAATGAGAAGCACTCCTTTGTACACACCCTTCAGGTGAGTTCCATCCATTATTATCACTTGCCTCATCGCCTTGAACCCTTCGATGCAAGCTCCGAGCGCAAAGAACATATACTTAAACTGGTTCTTCTCATCCACTTCTAATCGTGTAATGGTATCAGGATTCATCCTTTGTAACATGTACAAGTAAGATGGCAGCCTAGCAAAACTCTCCTCCGGGTTACCACGCAAATCACTCAAAGCTTTATTTTCCCTCTCAAAACCGTAGAATATGAAACCGTAACACCCAGTCTGTTCTTCACCAAATCTATGAGAGTCTTTGGATCCAGAGTCTTGTATTTGCCGGGATGCGACCACTGATGCGACCAAGCTTGGTGTGCCTCTTTTCTTCTTCTTCATGACACTTACATCTCCACGAGAGCACGCATGCATCTTTCTATAAGTTCTGATAGAGAAAAAAGCAGAGTTCTTCAGCTTTCCAGGTCGTAAATACCATATGCATCCAGCCCCACGACATTTCAATATGTAAACCCGAGGATTCGACTTCACTATATCAACCTCAAAACTATTGGAATGCACACCTTTGTCCACTGAATCCCTCACTTCTTCTCTAGTCGCAAATTCTTGATGAAAACTCATATCAATGCCATCATCCCACTCTGAATTGACAACAGGAGGTTCAACTGCTGTAACAGCCGGCAACTCCTCCCTATCATCCATTTCATCACCCTCTTCATTGATTTTCTCATGCTCAAACTCATCCTCCTGAATATGAGGAACAATTTCCAGTTCTCCAACTCCAACCATGCCATCATTAGCTCTGGCATCACTCAGATTTTCCTCATTCATAGAAAACATCTCGTTACTCTGATTTTCGGAGACGATTTTGGTAAGTTCCACATGCAAGACACAACGTCGGTTTTTCTTATCTACCATCAACAAATATCCTAAAACATCTTCATCATCCAAGATATAACAAGAATTTTTATTATTCAAGACCAGCGGAAAGTAACTCAGTTGAAACTTGGTCGCAGCTACATCAATCTTCAGTTTTTTGCCTATTCTATCAACCAAATGAGAATAAGTAATCTCCTCATATCTTCCTTTCATCACCAAAGTAGAAATCTGTCGGTCTACACCATGTTCAAAATGTATCACCACAGATCCTTTACTATCCATAGTTCCTGAAATGAGTAAAAAACAACAATATCATTGAGTAGTTGTACAAGTTATATGAGTTTTACAGTTGTTAAAAATATCGGTTATACTAATATTATCACTTTGACGGGTTTACATATCACAGTAGTTATTAGTTATACTAGTAATACCGGTTATACGACGTTCACTTTGCACATGACTATTATAAGTTATACGAGTTGTATCAATACCACCTATTCAATGTGTTACACCGAGTTGTACCAGATTTACTAATGATACGTTTTCTGTAAAAATGTCAGTAATACTACATCAGTTGTACCAGTGAAACCAATTGTTAAAGAATTTTGTGTTACAAGTTGTACCGGTTGTACCATAGACAAAAACAATTTCTTCTACAATTTCATGTTTCATACTCTAACAACATTATATCAAACCTTATAATCTGACTAATACGGTTAACATGTATTTTATATGACTTAACCGAAACAAAGAACAATAAAAACATAAGAGAGAAAGACAAAAGAGAGAGAAGAAGAGAGTTTACACTTACAAATCGATTTCAGAACCAAGGACCACGCAAATGGGATGTTTCACGACGTCTGTAGAAAGACCCTATGAAACAGAGGTAAAAGTTTGTGGGTGAAGAGTTGAAGAAGAGAGGTTTGGTTGGTGAAGTGAATGAATTTCCGTAGTGGTTGGGTATGGTTGAGGAATAAATGAAGAAGAAGAGTGATTAAATTTTCTATGGGACCCAAGCGAAATCTGATGGCCAAGATTAAAACACACTCATAAGATCCGTCGGCTGAGAGACAAGCTTCATTAATGGCCTTATTGTAAATATTTCATCCTTAAAGATCGGACGGCTCAGATTATAACGTGAAAAATCAGATTTAATGGTTGATATTAAGCTTTCATTAAGGGCACAATCATAATTTACACTCATTTGTCCCATAAGAGATTAGTTTTGGTGGTTATAGATTTTTTTTTGGTCCTTTGTAGATTAATGTCCACTAAAAACAGAGTTGCTCAATGCTCAGTTGCAGAGAAACCACAAACATTGGCTAAAACAAGAACACACTAAAACACACGTTAGGACATAGATGAGTTTCCCTCTCCAAAGCTTCTTCTTGACAGTCCATTTGGTTTGCTTGCTTCATTATACATTTTTTTTTATAAAAAAATTTTCAACTTGGGGGTAAAGAAGGCTACACAAAGAAAAGTAGATTAATACGTTATTTCACGTATTCATTCATCCAAAACATTCTATTATAATATATATAGTCTTTATTCTAACAAATCCAGAATATTACCTCTCTAACGTGTTGTGGTGCTTCTGCGTTTGTTTCGGCCAAACGGATTTCTGAACCACTCTGGTTTGTGGGAAACTAATATGTATCCAATCGTCAATCCAAACGCAATACCTGGTCCAAATCCTATTGCAGCTGCAATCCAACTAAACATCTCTTCTTCTTCTTCTTCTTCTTTTTCCTCAACCTCTGGTGTTTTATACTGTTGCGGATATCACTACAAGCTTCGTCAAGAGCAGGGCCGAAAAGTCCCGAGTTGTTTGCGAAAGAAGAGCAAGACTGCGTTCGAAACTGAGTGCCTCCAGGTACCAGACCTGCAAGCTGGTTATTGGAGAAATTCATGTAGGAAAGGAATGAGAGAGTTCCTAGCTCTTGCGGAATTTCACCTGAAAGCTTGTTTTGAGAGACGTCAAGTGACTCGAGAGATGTCAGATTCCCCATCGATGAGGGGATGTGTCCAGTGAAGGCATTGTTTGACATGCTGAGTGAACGAAGCTCTTTCAGTAAGCCGACGGATTCTGGAATCTCTCCTTCAAATCTGTTTTGGGAGAAGTCGAGTGCTGTGAGGACTTTTAGGATACGTACAATCTCAATCTCCCTTCCTTTATTTTTCAAAACTATTGAATCCTGGTAATAACCTGATGATTTATCTCCCATGTACTTTTCAGCCGACTGATCTTTGTTTGTCCCAAGGGATGACATTGCACTCCAACCCACAAAATAATCTGATGGTAGAGTCCCACTGAATTGATTGTATGATATATCGACGATTTGCAATTTACTGAACGAGGCTTGATATATCGGTCCATTGAATTCATTAGATCGTAAGATAAGAATTTGCAAATTTTGTAGAGAACTCAACCATAATGGAAACACGTTGTTGATTCTGTTGCTTTCCACATTTAAAACTTCGAGAGAGGAGAAATTCATCAAAGATCTAGGAAGCTTCCCCACCAGTTGGTTATAACCGACGTCTATAGACTTTAGACTTTCAATCACATTCCCCGGTAGACGTCCACTAAGATTATTATGACGAAGGTTGAGATATGAAAGACTTTTCTTCAGATTTTGCAAACAATGAGGGATTGATCCATTGAAGTCGTTGACTGATAAATCGAGAATGATTAGAGAGCGCAACTCACATACCAGCGAAGGAATATGTCCAGTGAAATTGTTTCTGGAAGTACTGCAAGGCAGAGGATATTCCAAGTTTCCTTGATCTTCCGAAACTGATGAAATTATTGTTGGAAAAATCCAGGTTATACAGGCTTGGAAGCGTCCATAACCAGCCAGGTACTTGACCTTTGATTTTGTTGTTAGAAATGTCTAGAATTTGTAGCTCAGGGGATAGTCCATGTTTCGTAGATCTTTCAAATCCAATAAGATTGTTGTAGGAGAGATCCAGAGACGACAGACTTGATAGCTTCCATAACCAGCCAGGAACTTGACCGTTAATTTTGTTGTAGGAAAAAATCAAGTACTCTAGATTTGGGAACATCCATAACCTTTGATTTCGTTGTTGGAAATGTCTAGAGTCACAATGTTCGAGGATACTCCATGTTTGATAGATCTTTCCATACCAATGAAATTGTTGTTGGAAAGATCCACGTACCACAGTTTTGGTAACGTCCATAACCAGCTAGGCACTTGACCTTTGATTTTGTTGTTAGAAATTTTAAGAAATGCCATATTCTGCTGAGTTCTTAGAAGCTCCGGAAATTCGGTAATACCACAGCCTTGCAATAATAATTGCCTTATAACCTTCGAAGGAGGATCAGAAACTGAACTTTTGTTTGTGGCTAAAACATGGTTTCCTGAGAGATCTAATGTATCGAGCGACTTGGAAAATGATGAGATTGCAGTCAAGTCAATCTTGGTGGTGGTGTTCAAATAGGATAAGTCCAGAGTTATGAGCGATTTGAGATGCGAAAAGATATTGAAATCAACTGGACCTTGGGTGTTCCAATGGGACATGTCAAGCACCTGAAGATTCACTAATTTGGAAATGGATATTGGGATCGGGCCTCTGAATCTATTACTGCCAAGACTTAACCCTAGTAGCTTAGATGGTAAAAGTAAAGGGCCATCGAGTTGATTATTCGTCACAGAAGGGATGGTGGAGAGAGAATAATGGAGGGTTCCAACGAAATCGTTGTTATCTGCATAAAGGTACTCCAAGTCGGGGAGTGAAGTGATATTTGGAGGAAGAGTTCCTGTGAATTGATTGTAGTAGAGTGATAAAACTGACAGATTTGTCAAATTTAGTATTGCAATAGGAAAGTTACCACTAAGCTTGTTGGAACCAACACGTAAGTAGGTCAACTGGTTCAAACGGCCAAAAGTAGATGGGATTTCACCAACAAAATTGTTACCAGAGATATCAAGAGCGGCTAGACGTGAAAGGTTTCCAATTGAATATGGAATCTGACCCGAAAACTTATTATTAGAAATATCGAAGGATGTGAGATGTGAAAGTTTTGCTACTGAAGGCAAGATTTGACCATATAACTCATTAAATGAAAGGTCTAGAACGATTAGGAAGCCAAGATTTTGAAGGGTATTAGAATGAAACCTGCCGTTGAGGCAGCTGGAAGTGAGGTTTAGCTCTATCACTTTCCCGGTCTTGGCATCACACGTGATACCATCCCAATAACAACAGTCGGTGTTATTTTTCCAAGACTCCGTCTTCGGATAAGGGCTAACAATACCATTTTCATTAATGTAACCTTGACAAGAAGATTCACTAATCTCAAGCTCTTTCTTGATCTCAAGAAGTGCAACTCTTTGTTCCGGGTGGCACAAATGAGTAGAAGGAAGTGCAAACACGTCTTGAAAGTTAAAAGTGAAAAAGAAGAGAAAAGAAAGAGTAGTAAGAATGGTACTCATTAAGTTCCTAGAGATTTTCCTTCTTCTTGAATATCAATAATGAAGAAGAAGTACAAAGGAAAAAAGAAATTGTGATGGCAACATGGTTTCATGCTCATTCCCTTATATATACACAGATACAGTGATCCAAATCCACCCAGCTTGCATCACCATTTCTCTTCTTTTGTGTTGAATTGTCAATTTTTCTCTATTATAGAAAATTTCGAAAATTAAGAGCCAAACACGGTAAATGATAACTTGTTTGAATCAGATGAGAATATACTACAAAAGAATACAAGTCACAAGGGACTGAGAGAGTTACAGACGAGAAAGAAAAATAATTCAAGAAGAGATGATTTGTTACTAGTACTCACCATTTAGTCTTTGTACGAGACGTGTTATTCACGTTAAAGCAAGAGAGTGAAAGGCTTTGTGTTGAATAGCCAACTTTCCACAAATTTGGTTTTACTCCTTTTACAATGAAATTTTCGAAAATTAAGAGCCACAGAAAATTTAAGAGCCACACACGGGAAACAATACAAGTCATAATCAGGAATTATGAATCTTACAAATGACTGACAATAATAATTTAAGAAAAGATGATTTGTTACTAGTACTGAGGACTGCAACTGCGGATATTGGTAATGAACGGAAGCGCCAAGAATTCATCTGCATCGATCTGTCAACTTTTTTTTTTTGGTAAAAAAAAAAAAGTGTTTTCACCTCTTTGCCGGGAACCCAAGCATTGTAAATAGTCTCTCCCAGCGTGATCAAACCCGGGTGGCGGAAATTACAGCCGCAACCCCTTTACCACTGGACCAACTCGATGTTGGTAAATATATGAAGATACGTGTGTGGTTGATGCATGTGAACAGGATTTCGAGGAAGAAGATGAGATTGAAGGAGAAACATAGAATTGGAATTATTGGTGGAAGGATAGGGAAGAAGACCGGAGTGACTATTCAAGTCGTCGTCTTTTGTCCCGTTTAAACATCACTCTCTGATCTTTGCCTCTCTGGTCAGTCAATAATTCTGAGATATTTTAAATAGTTCTACTTGACTATTGTTTTGTTTGTTTTCTTTTGGCATAGTTTTTTGGAATTTGTTTTTATCTGGATTTTGTTCTAGGCCTAATCAAATGGACCGAACCAATAACCTGGAACAGAACACGATCCGATAAAAACGGTATGGGTCGGGTAAGAATCATGTCAATAATCCGAACGGAGCATGATTTTTTGTATGGTGGGTGTCTGAGTCGGGTCAATTTTAAATTTGATATCCGACAAGATTTTCAATACGAAAATCTACTTACCTTATTTCTTCGGTGATTGAATCAACCACCATCCGTAATCAGGAATCCTCACTCAAGATTGATATAATTCAAATTATATCCTATGAACTACTTTGCAAATTCAGAGATGCAGTGCATTATGATATAATGATGCAGATAGATATTTGATCCAAATAGCATAAGTATCTAATTTATTATTTGGTTTGGTATTTATTTTAATTAGTTAAAATTATCTTGATAATTTTTAATAGTTCATAGGTTATTTGGTTTTCATATATAAATAGACTTATTATAGGTGGTGGTGCATAGCCAAAGTTGTCCATGTTTTTGTAAGGGTTTGACGCTGGTCTTCACTGGCAAGCGCACGTGGAAAAGTTCTGCTTCTTGGCTTATTTAACCAAGAGTTTGTAGGAGGTGGATTACATCTCTCCATTGGGCCCATCAGATAGTAGGTCCGGCCCATCATAATTTGGTGTCAGCTCGGCTCTTGGAGCTAAGCAACGAAAAGACAGCTCGGCTCGTGACTACTTTTAACCGACTGAAGCAAGCGACTAAAAGTACTTAGTGCCTCAAGCTCGACGGCCTGAACGTTCAGCCCGACGGACCTAGGCCCATGAAATAGAGCGACCTAGGGTAATCATGGACGGAGATCAACTATATAAAGAGAAAGGAGAGCTCCAAGAAAGGAATCCGAAATCAACCACACACACTCTTGGCGGCTAAAATTATGGTTTTATTTCTTCTTCTAGCCAACTTCTACTTTTTCGGTGAATTAGCTTTCACCGCTTCTTTCCTTATTTGTAAACCGACAGAAACTTTTTTGATTTAATAAAAGCCTAATAAAAGCCTTTGTTACTAACCCAATGATGAGTTCTTGTCTTCTTCCCTAGTTTTCGACAAACAGAGTTGCAGTCTTCGGTAGGGCTGTTCAATATGGTAAAACCGAACCGTACCGAACCGAATCGAAATAGACAATATGGTTTGGTTTTGGTATATACCATATAAACCGAATGGATATAATTTTATAAAAACCGTAGGATTTGGATATGGTTTGGTATATAACCGATTAAACCGAATAAACCGAACAAACCGACTAAAAGTAGAAACATGTAAATTTGTATATATTTTATAACAATACATGAATATCTATTTGTTATATAAGTTAAATTTGTGTTAAT
>NC_027751.1:41333569-41340265 GCF_000695525.1 Brassica oleracea var. oleracea | reverse complement strand
TCATTTTTAGTTTTTTGTTCATTTATTTGAACATGTAATATATTTTTAATAAATGACTAAGTTGACAATAGGACTCTAAAATTCATTTTATATGATCTCAAACTAAATAATTATGTTTTTTGGTATAAAACCGAATAAACCAAAAACCGACGGTATATAAACCGAACCGAATCGAAGTAAATATGGATTTAGAATGGTAGTTATATTTTACTAACCGAAATACCGAAAACTGAAAAAAACCGAACCTAAACCGAACCGATATCCGGATTGAACACCCCTGGTCTTCGGTGACAATTACAAAGTGTGATGAACAGTCGGGTTAGCATCTACTCTCGTAGCATGGTCTCTACCTTGCTTGTGCATGATCAGTGTTGTGGCAGCGTGCTCGTGCTCGTCCTCTTCCGGTGCTGTCATGTTCTAAGTCCCAGTTTCAGTTTATTTTCTTTGTTCATTACTCTCTACTTAGGTTTTTTTGTTTAGTTATTTTCTGAAAATCCGCTATTCACGTATTCGTGATCTCTGTAAAAAAAATGAAAAGCTGGTATAATATTTAACATTTAACCAAAAAAAAAAAATACTTTTTCATATAGTTATGTTTTTGTAAGCCAAAACTTGTGGACTACTTATGTTAGAAGGAAAAAGGTTGTGGTTACTTATGATGGACACAGTTCATCATGGGCAGGTTTCTAAATTTCAAGATAAAAAATGGCTGCGAGCTTTGATCGATCACTCGTAGCTGCAATCATTCCAACTATTATCATTGCTATAGTGTTTGATTTATTGGGATGCTACACTTAAACGAGTGGCTACATTCAAATATGTTTGGTCTCCAAAGAACAAAACATGGATAGTTTCAATCACTTGGCTCGTTGCCGCTCTAGTGATAATGATAAACGGCTATATACTGCTTGAGTTCTCCTCCTCAGAGGTTGATAGCATCATCTATACCAGTTTTGTGACTGTTCACGGCTTTGTATGCTGCATTCATATTCGACATCATTGCTTGTGGCATAAATTCACGCCGTGACGCTCTAAAGCGGAGTCTAGTCAATGAGAATGGGACCAAGACTGGCAGTATTGTGTTACTCTATGTGTGTTTGATCATTAGGAAAATGAGATGTTTAGCTTATGTATCATCAGAATGCAGCTCTGCTTCTGTTAAAGAAGATCTTCCTATGTATTAGTAGATAGGTCAAGTAGGTTAAGAGAAGAAAATTAATGAATATCTTTTCACCATCGAGAAATCTCCTATTGATGTTGTTGTTGTGGATTTTAACTTCGGTAATAGTAACAATCAACAGTGAGATTTTTTTTTTTTTTTTAGGTATTTCAGGTCCATGGAGAAATTTTGTTTTCCTTTCTTTATTTTCTCATTTATGAAAAAGATGGGTTAATTTCGTAGAATTTGTTTGTCCCATTTGAAGTATGATATTAAATGCATTCTCATATGAGAAGTTAATTCGGGAATGGAAACGGAATGAATTTTTGGTCAACGTAATGTTGAATAAATGGAATAGATTGGTCGTATGGGGGATACAATAATTCCCTATGATTAGAAAATGTGACAATTTTATTAATCAATAAATTTCAGAAAAAAATTCTGAATATTAGTTTTTTTTTTTTTTTGACACCGAACGACCTTTCTATTACTCAAACTTGAGGTGGTCTGGATAACCAAATCGGAATAGAACAACCAGTGAAAAATAATTTCCTATAAAATGTTTTAGCAGTTTTACCTAAAAAATCAGCAAACTGGTTGCGCACTCGTGGCACATAGATGATTTTATGTACAGACAGTACTACTATATATATATTTTTTTCAGGCTTGTGATATATTTTTAAAGAAGAGTCTTGATTTTTTAAAATAAATAAAAATGGCTGAAGGGATTTCCAGCATCTGACCAATTGGAGAATAAGCGGTAGATAAACTTTTTAGAGCATCATTATCTATGGTTTTTTAGGACAGAACTTAAAGGAAATATAAAAAATTATTTTTTAATTTTTAATTAAAAAGTTAAAAAAATACTTTTATTAACAAATTAAGAAGTAGTTTATTATATTCTCCTGAGAACAGTGTCATACTGATTCTGTTAGAATCTTTTCCTCTGTTTTGTTGGAAAATTAAGAAAACAAATAAAAATACAGAGAGGAGAAGGGAGATACGTGCTCATCATCATCAATCGATAATCTGCGGAGAGAAAGAGAAAAGATTGATTTCTTCCCCCCAGAGTATTCATCTAACGTTCCTTGTCTATCTCTTAGTTTCGATCTATCTTCTTAGGGTTTCTCCTCGCTCTCTCTCCGTCAAAGCTCTCGCCTTTAGATAGACCCATTCCTCAATTCGTAACCTCCTCTCTCGATTCCGTTTAAAAATCCTAACTTGTGGAGACACCCATTTGTTTCTCAGGGTGGAAATGGAAATCTCAGCTCTTGTCGACAGTATCTCGTCGTTTCTGAATCTTTCGTCTTCCAGACATATCTATTTAGACCCTTTTGATAAATACTACAAGAGAGTCGAAGAGTTGTTAAGAGTCTTGAAGCCTATAGCTGATGCTGCTGTTCTCAACTCTGATCTTGCTTTGGAGGAAAAACTTTGTAAATCATTTCAAGAATTGAATCAGGATGTTGATCACTCCAGAGACCTTTTCACAAGTTGGCACCCATTCTCCAGTAAAGTCTATTTCGTAAGTTCCCATAACTTCTCCTCTCAAGTTATTTTGAAGCTTATGGAATCTGAAACAATGTATTAGTACTCTGCTCTATACAAGACATTACAGAGACACTTAACTAGTTGTCTTATGCTTTTAGCTTATGCTTCTGACGTTTTTAGGATAAAGTTATTGACCATCACTTTGGTTACTAATATCGTAATATATCGTGTTGTTGATGGACTTCTCTTGATATCCACATCTAGGTCCTCCAAATTGAATCTTTGATACCAAAGATGCGAGACACTATTGTGGATACTTTCCAGTTTCTCAAATCTTCTAAGCACGACCTACCTGATGAGCGGAGTCCAGCTTCCCTCGAGGTACTTTCTCTTTACATTAAAACAGGACTCTTGCATCATATTCTTTTTACACATGTGGTCTCTCTTCAGAGCATTAGACTTAGGCCATGTTCGTTTGTACATCTGGAAGATGCATCCAGATGTCTTATTTAGATGCTCCATCCGAGTGTTGTTCGTTTTTTCATTTCGTCCATGCATCCAGATGAATCATCTGAATGCAACTATGTTCGTTTGCTTTTCATTTTTTAACTTCCATCTGCATCCAGGTGGACTTGATAATAAAATGACTAAAATATATTTTTTAACGTTTCGGCGGAAAAATAACATTTTTACCGTTTTGGCGGAAAATATTTTTGCGGTTTTTGAGGAAAAATATGTTTTTGGCGAAAAAGTGTATTTTCGTGGTTTCGGCGGAAAATACGTTTTTGCGGTTTGGACGGGAAAAATGTATTTTTGCGGTTTTAGCGGGAAAAGTGTTTTCAACGAGAAATTTTTTTTTTCACGATTTTGACGGGAAAGTTTTTTTTTCGTGATTTTGGCGGGAAAACATTTTCGCGATTTTGGTGGGAAAATTGTGTTTTCCGGTTTTGGCGGGAAATTGTGTTTTTCTGGTTTTGGCGGGAAATTATGTTTTTCTGGTTTTGGCCGAAAGATTCTGTTTTCCGGTTTTGGCGGAAAAATTCTGTTTTCCGGTTTTGGCGGGAAAATTGTGTTTTTCTGGTTTTGGCGGGAAAATGCGTTTTCCGGTTTTGGCGGGAAATTATGTTTTTCGGTTTTGGCGGGAAAATTCGGTTTTCCGATTTTGGCAGGAAAATTGTGTTTTTCCGGTTTTGGCGGGAAAATTGTGTTTTTCCGGTTTTGGCGGGAAAATGCGTTTTCCGGGAGGAAAATTGTGTGTTTTCCGGTTTTGGCGGGAAAATGTGTTTTTTTTTTCCGGTTTTGGCGGGAAAAATCTGTTTTCCGGTTTTGGAGGGAATATTCTGCTTTCCGGTTTTGGCGGAAAAATTCTGTTTTCCGGATTTGGCGGGAAAATTGTGTTTTTAAGTTATGGCGGGAAAATTCTGTTTTTCGGTTTTGGCGGGAAAATTGTGTTTTCCGGTTTTGGCGGGAAAATTGCGTTTTTCCGGTTTTGGCGAGAAAATGCTTTTTGCGGTTTTGGCCGGAAAATGTTTTTTGGAGTTTTGGCGGGAATATGCATTTTTTGGGTTTTGGCGGGAAAATGCGTTTTTTTTGGGGTTTGGCGGGAAATTGCGTTTTTTTGGTTTTGGTCGAAAAGTGCGATTTTACTGATTTGACCGAAAAATGTGTTTTTATGGAAATGTGCGTTTTACCTTTTTTTTGCTGAAAAACGCATCTTGCGGTTTTAGCGGGAATGTGTGTTTTTCAGTTTTTGGGAGAAAATGTATTTTTTGGTTATAGCAGAAAAATGTATATGCAAGAAAATAGAATTTACGGTTTGAAAATAATATTTTGATTTTTTTTTTTTGTCATTAATCATTTTGGACTGAACTAGATGCATCTACATCCAGATGCACCATCAAGACTCACCTTCATTTGAGTGACAATTTAAGATGAGTTTTTAAAAATTCAGCTGGGTGATCCATGTGGATGTAGCATTATAATGCACAAAACGAACATCGATTTACATCTTCACCCAGATGGATCACCTCGGTGAGCAAACGAACATGGCCTTAGTATGGAAACAAAAATGCGTTTATATTAATTTTGCTGGATGCTTTGTGTATCGATTTTGTTGTCTAGATTAGCAATTGACTCATTTTTCAGAAGATGCTAATTGTTAATTTACAAATGTTTGTGATTACAGAAATGTCTAGAGAAGATAAAGCATCTTAGTTATGAAGAAATATCTTCCGTCATTGACAGTGCTCTAAGTGATCAGAGAGATGGCGTTGGACCCACCCTAGAGATCTTAGTAAAAATTGGAGAAAATGTCATAACTTCAATACTCCCACTCTTTCACAAAAATGTCATTTTGACATTTTTACATAAATTAAAAAATTGATTGAAATGCATTAATTTTTTTATTATGTTTTTCAATCAATAGTGTTTGAGAAATAAAAATATTTATAAAATCAATGAATTTTTAATTAATATTAAAATGATTGTTGTATTAAAATTTTAAAATAGCACTTTTAGTGTAATAAGAAATTGTTAAAATGACATTTTTTCAAAAAGAAAGGGAGTATGTTTCAGATTTTTTTTAATAGAAGTATCAATTTATGTAGAACTAGTGGTATTCCGGCGCTACGCGCCGGGGTTCGTGTGTTTTATTTTTACATGAATTTACAAATTCAATTTATGGTCTTAGTTAAGAAAATATGTTCAGAAATATGAAAACAGAAATTTGTTGAAAAAAAATTATATATTTTCTGGTCCAGTGGTTAACGACCGTAATGTATTAATTTGTTTTGAAATTGCTTATTTCAAAGTATAATAGCATAAGTGGTTGTGACTAATCGATTCAATAAAAGTAGAGTAAAAAATTGATAGTCGTTACATAGTTAATTTAATTAAAATTTAAACATAAAGTAAATTTGATGTTTTATTTAAACGTATATAATGAATTTTTTTTTATATATTCTTCTTATTTGATTTTTGGTAAGAAACCTATTATGACAATGGAACATATTAGGAAATGAGAGTATATTTTTTTTGAAAATTAAAACGAAAATTAAAAAAACAGTATGTAACTAAAACTAAAAATTGGAACATAAGAAACTCCTTTATAAATTGTAATAATTCTGAAATATAGATGACTTTTCTTATATATGGAACAACTTTTATCGGTACGAAGTCATTGATCAATGCAGCAAAAATAGAAAATATGATCGCAAATAAGAGAGCATAGATAGTTTCCATTGCTGACTTCAAACCGCTATTGTTGTAATTTATTTATGGACATTTATAAGTAGCCATTTTGATTAATTTGAAAATTTACTATTGTAGTTGCTATTTGTGTCGAGGCGGTTGCTCTTTTAAAAAAAAGTGAGGTATGATTGCATCATGGTAGAAGACAAATAATGTATTTTTTGTTGTTAAGAACATAAAGGCTACCTTATCGATGCATTATTTGAAGCTATAAAGTTTTTATAAGAGTCCATAACAATTTATAAAGATCTATAAATATTTTATAAAAGTTAATAAATCATTTGTACAGTTTATAAATCATTTATAGACTAATCTGAGATTAGCATAAAGTTTTGAGAAGTACCCTTCAAAATCAGTTATATGTAATAAATCCTTATAAAATGACACTGGTGAACGCATCTCTCTTTTATTCTCTCTGATTGCATTAGCCTTAATAAGTATTCCATTTTTTCAAGCTCCTTCTCTCCCGAACGCTTCAGTGTCCACATTGTAGGTGACTATGGTCCATGAATTCCAACGGTCATCTTTGGCCAAGGTCCGCATCAATGGCCTTCCTTGCAGCTTTCACCGCCTGGTTGATATCTTCAGTGTCGCCTTCAGCTACGTTCACAATGACTTTCCATGTGCGTCGATCAAGAGTCGGGAACGTCTTACTTAAACTCCCAATCCAAAACCAAACATTAGTGCTCATGGAACTTGAATCTCAAAAGTCAAAATTTTCCTTTGTTATTCCGATGTTTATGAATGAAAACATTACTCACCAGAAGCAGAGTCGACGAAGTTCCCATCTATGAGGA
>NC_027751.1:41321993-41333430 GCF_000695525.1 Brassica oleracea var. oleracea | reverse complement strand
TTCATCCCTTTTCCCTAACAAAAACAAAAATTTGAAAAATTCATAGACCCAAAATCAAACGGAATACATGGGACTGAATCTCTGTGAAATTTGGAATACCTCTTTGAAATTTCCAAACCTATAATTAACCAAGAAATATAAAAACCACTCAATCTAATTAAATATAGTATGGTTAAGATAATCGGCGATGGCAGTTTATATTGGAAAAGGAAGGCGAGGGAAGATGAGGAGGACAAACTTTTCATCATTGAGGAGGATGTCAACACATTAGCTCCCTTCTTCTTGATATAGATTAGGTGCCTCCGTGAAACGAAGGAGAAGCGTGACCATGGTGGGATGCGAAGGAGAAGCGTGACCACCAGCCGGTTACGGTGGATGCGAAGAGATCGATTGATTGCTTCCAGCGAGAGGAGTCGATCAAACACGCAAGAACTCTGAGTTAAGAACGGATTTATGGAAGGCTGAGACGATACGGAGATAGGAACATCGATTGAATTTTCTGGAAATTGCATCGGGGAAGTCGCAAGCTTGAGAGAAGAAGATAGCTAATAATACGTGGGCTTGGCATAATATTGAGCTTAATAATAAAATTTAATAAAAGCCCAGTTGGAATAAGACCGGATTACACAGAAATCGTTTGTTTGGTGAGGCGACACGTAGCAAGAAAGCCTCCTTCTCCAGATTGACGTGGACGCCTGAAAAGGCAGATATGTCAACTTTATTTAATAAGATTATTACTATAAGGATGTGACTAGTAAGCAAATGAAAACTACATTCCTTAACGTTTCTTAAAAAAATTACCATTTACGAGAAATACTTTTTTTCTCTTCATTCTTTCTAATTTTTTTTTTTTTTGTAGAAAATTATAATGCAAGTTTGTTCCTTGTTAATTTTGATAAGAAACCATTATTTCTCATCTTTCCTAAAAATTTATTCCTATTCGTTCTTTTCTATTCATTTCCAATGTTTTTTTAGTAGGATTGCGATATTTTTTTAAAGAAGTGTTGAGACGTTAAGAGCAAAAGTCTTGTTTTTAAATCATGATGATACTTCCAGCAAATTAACATCTGACCAATTGGAGAAGAAGCGGTAGATAACTCTGTAGAATCTTTTCCTCTGTTTTGTCGGAAAATTAAGAAAACAAAAAAAAAAACAAAAATACAGAGAGGAGAAGAAGGGAGATACGTGCTCATCATCATCAAACGATAATCTGCGGAGAGAAGGAAGATGTAGAGAAAGAGAGAAGATTGCTATCTTCTTCTTCCCCCAGACTATTCATCCTTGTCTATCTCTTAGTTTCGATCTATCTTCTTAGGGTTTCTCCTCGCTCTCTCATCTTCTCCGATAGACCCATTCCTCACCCATTTGGTTTTCAGGGTGGAAATGGAAATCTCGGCTCTTGTCGACAGTATCTCTTTGTTTCTGAATCTGTCGTCTTCCAGACATATCGATTTAGACCCATTTGATAAATACTACAATAGAGTCGAAAAGTTGTTAGGAGTCTTGAAGCCTATAGCTGATGCCGCTGTTCTCAACTCTGATCTTGCTTTGGAGGAGAAGCTTTGTAAATCATTTCAAGAATTGATTCAAGATGTTGATCACTCCAGAGACCTTTTCACGAGTTGGCACCCTTTCTCCAGTAAAGTCTATTTCGTAAGTTCCCATAACTTCTCCTCTCAAGTTATTTTGAAGCTTATGGAATCTGAAACAATGTATTAGTACTCTGCTCTATACAAGACATTACATACATCTCTATGATCCTTTCCAGACACTGTAGCTAAGTTGTCTTATGCTTTTAGGATACAGTTAATGACCATCACGTACGTTATTCTGCACGCTTCCTTGATATTGAAGTTCTTTTAATATCCACGTCTAGGTCCTCCAAATTGAATCTTTGATACCAAAGATGCGAGACACTATTGTAGATACTTTCCAGTTTCTCAAGTCTTCTAAGAGCGACCTACCTGATGAGCTGAGTCCAGCTTCCCTCGAGGTACTTTCTCTTTACATTAAAACAGGACTCTTGCATCATATTCCTTTGTAACAAATCCGGTGTACATCTGTGCTTTCTTCAGAGCAATAGACTGCTTTGCGTATTGTCTGCATTGGCAATTGACTCATTTTTTCAGGAGATGCTAATGGTTCATTTACAAAAAATTGTGATTACAGAAATGTCTAGAGAAGATTAAACATCCTACTTATGAAGAAATATCCTCTGTCATTGATGGTGCTCTAAGTGATCAGAGAGACGGCGTTGGACCCACCCCAGAGATCTTAGTAAAAATTGGAGAAAACACCGGTCTAAGATCAAACCAAGAGATTCTGATCGAAGCTGTAGCTCTAGAAAGACAAAAAGAGATCGCCGAGCAGTCCGAGAACAATGCAGAAGTCGAGTTCCTCGACCAGCTGATCGTCATCGTAAACCGCATGCACGAGTGTCTTCTTCTGATCAAACAGACTCAGACATCTAGCGTCTCCATTCTCGCCGACTTCTTCTGCCCTCTTTCCCTCGAAGTCATGACTGATCCAGTGATTGTATCATCAGGACAAACATACGAGAAGGCCTTCATCAAGAGATGGATTGATTTAGGCTTAAAAGTTTGTCCCAAGACTAGGCAGACTCTTACTCACACCACTCTGATACCTAATTACACCGTGAAGGCTTTAATCTCTAACTGGTGTGATACTAATGATGTCAAGCTCCCTGATCCTAATCAATCTTCGAGTTTAAACGAGCTCTCTCCTCTCTTGTCATGTACAGACTCCATTCATGCTTCACCTTGTAGGTTATCTGTATCTTCAACTACACGAGGGTCAGTGGAAAATGGACAAACATCTGAGAATCACCACCACCATCATAGGTCCCCTTCTGCTAGTACTAGCTCAGTTTCTAATGAGGAGTTTCCAAGAACAGATGGTAACGAAAACTCAGAAGAATCAGCTCACGCTACACCTTACACCAGTGATGTTTCAGGAGAAATTAGATCAGGGCCTCTAGCTGCAACCACCACTTCATCATCAGCAGCTCCTTCTCGGTCTGAATACTCCCCAAGGTTTATGGATAGACATAACCGTGGCAGCCAGTTTTGGCGCCGTTCTTCAAAGATTGTCTCAGCGCCTTCGAACTCGGCGAGGCGTGATCTCGCCGAGGTCGAAAGCCAAGTCAAGAAACTCCTGGAGGAGTTGAAAAGCAGTTTGTTAGATGTTCAGAGACGAGCAACAGCCGAGATAAGGCTGCTGGCTAAGCACAACATGGATAACAGGATAGTGATAGGGAACTCCGGAGCGATCGTCTCGTTAGTTGAACTGCTTCGCTCAACAGACTCAGCTACGCAGGAGAACGCTGTCACAGCGCTTCTCAACTTGTCTATCAACGACAACAACAAGAGTTTAATCGCTGAGGCTGGTGCCATCGAGCCGCTCATTCACGTTCTTGAGAACGGTGGCTCGGAAGCTAAGGAGAATTCGGCTGCTACTCTTTTCAGCCTCTCTGTGATAGAAGAGAACAAGATCAAGATCGGTCAGTCAGGCGCGATAGGGCCTCTGGTGGATCTGCTAGGGAACGGTACTCAACGTGGGAAGAAGGACGCTGCTACTGCATTGTTTAACCTGTCGATACATCAAGAGAACAAGGGAACGATCGTGCAGTCTGGGGCTGTGAGGTATCTGATAGATCTTATGGATCCTGCGGCTGGGATGGTGGATAAAGCGGTTGCTGTGTTGGCTAATCTAGCTACGATCCCGGAAGGGAGAAATGCGATTGGTCAAGAAGGTGGGATAGGTCTGCTTGTTGAGGTGGTTGAGTTGGGTTCTGCTAGAGGGAAAGAGAACGCTGCTGCTGCTTTGCTTCAGCTTTCGACCAACAGTGGGAGGTTCTGCAATATGGTTCTTCAAGAAGGTGCTGTTCCTCCTCTTGTCGCGCTCTCGCAGTCTGGTACTCCCAGAGCCAGAGAAAAGGTATCAAACTTCATAATATATATATATATATATATCTCATCTTCAGTCTTGTGCTAACGTTTTTGGAGGATGTTGTAACTTTGTTCAGGCACAGGCATTGCTCAGTTACTTTAGGAACCAAAGGCATGGAAATGCTGGGCGAGGCTGATGGATGACTGATGATGAGTAGATTTTGGCTCATTGGTGCCTGTTCTGTGTTTGTTCTTCTTATCTAAGTAGTGATTTTGTACAGAAGAGGTTTCATCTGCAAATAATTCCATATACCCAAGATTTTGTTGATTCTCTGCATTCTTTGATCTTCGTTTTAATAAAGTTTTTTTGAAGGAAACAGTTGTAGTTGTGAATGTGAACTGAGTGAGAGAATATGTAACCATTGATGGACTATATAACAAAGCTGATTACATGTGTTTGTACTGTTTTTGGTTAGGGCATTATTATTCTCGTTTGAGAAGTTTTTGCCAGTGTGCTACAACAGGTCTTGTGATTATTAAATACAATTGAATAAATATAACGTAAATTGTTCCGTTTAGAAGAATATTAGATTAATACATCTTACTTGTAAAAGTTCTGGATTAACCGGAGCAATGGTGATGAAGGAAGCATATGGAGTTGTACACATAATTTACTTGTATGTCCAATGAATTAAAGCTATCAATTATTGTCTTTTACATAAATCCTAATTTGTTTGTAAACGTAATGATACCATAATTTTGGAAATTTTAGTAAAATTTAAAAAAAAACTGGGACGTTAGTGAAAAAAATATCACAAAACTTATTTTCCGCTGCCGGGCTTCGAACCCGGAAACATCATCTCATCTTAGATAATTTAGCCAGTGTGCTACAGCGGAACTTGTGACTTTGTTTTATAATTAAATACATATATACAGTAAATTATTCCAGTTAGAAGAATAAAACGTAAATAGACCGACCTTACTTGTAAATACTTATTTTTCCAGTTGGTTGAATTTTCGAAATCAGTCTTCTTCACCGCTTTTTAGTTTACAAATATATAATATATTTATATGGTTTTATGATTCGAATGTCTTGACTGGAAAATATTGTCAAGTACACAAAAAGAGCAGAATTTGTTTCTCTTAGTTTAGTTGAGCTATTATTTCTCCAATCAAGTGAATATTAGTAAAAGTATTTTACAGCTGAAAGAGAAGAGAAATAGTGTAAATTTTTACTCAAGATGATATAATATGAAAGTTTTACTTAGTTAACTGTACCCCAAATAATATTTCTTCGTCCCTCACTTTCATTCTACTATTTTACTAGTCATACCCTACATGTTTTTTTTTTGTGAGACTAGCTTCTTGTATGCATGCAAAGTCTTGAGTTTCAGTTTTGGTTTTTGTTGTTGCGTAGATCTCTCAATGGTGAGAGACGGGTTGCTACAACTAGAAAAGAGACCAGTCATATAACGTGAAAAAGTTTGAATTCACATTTACTATTAAAACAATAATTTGAAGACCTTTTTTTTTTATAAGAACTGGAAAAAAACAATTACTTTCAAAATAAAGAGAACTTTTCATTGCATCTTCTGAGCTTCAGAGGTTAGTGTGTTTGCTCACTTCATGTTGCCATTAAAAAATAAAAGCAAGACCATTAAGACAAACAAGATCACATACCAACCTGATTTTTGTTAGGAAACATATTGATTTGCCCTGTTTTGCTTCCCCTTAAGTGGACAAGTTCAAAAAGGGTAATCATATTTGTGCCAATCTTGGTGTGGTTACACGATCGAAACAGAGGCCATATATGTTTTTAACGGGACATAAAGCAAGACAAGATAGCAGCATTAGCGTGGACATGAGAAAGGCTTATCATCCCTCCACGCAACGTATTCAGTACATACCTATAAATAAGAACAAAAAGTTTCACTACACTAGAGAAGAATGAAAGATTCATCAGAATGAATGTATATAAGAGCCTTAGCATATTATTACATGGTCCTTAATTAATCTTGCAAGCAAAGGCAGTACCAGTCCAGCAAAGCCATGGAATAAGCAGAAAAGTATTACTTAAGTTCTGACTTCCTGCAAGATATAGTGCGTGAGGCCTTCAATATGAATAGCAACGAGACTTTTAAAGCTTTCTACTCAATTAAGTTACCTGATAATCATAGGCTCGTACAGAAAACACAATCCCTAGTGTTGCGTATATGTAGACTAAGCAATCTTCAAGCCTTAGCAGTGATTGTCCGCTCATAAGCCACGGGAATACTGTACTCCAAAGCATTCTTGATCCCAAGAAACACGGATATATCAATCCAAGATTCGCTTCCCGCCCATCAGCCTGACCCAACATTACACATTTTTAAATTCAAGAAGAGGAGAGGGATAAATAATCATCATGTGGGTGTCTACTCTAATCTTATTATGAAAAAGCAAGAGAGATCCTTCTATGTTGCGAAATAAGTGCCAATATTATCTAAATAATCATCCTGTGGGGAACAAAGGATGTCCCAAACATCAGACGAAAGTTAATGCTTGTGAAGTTCCTAGAAACCATATCCTTTTATCTGATAAGATTAGTCAATGCTCTTTCATTACAAATATAACTCGAATCAGGAAGTTGCAATGTAAAAAAGAAAAAAAAGAATGAAAAAACCATTACCACCTAAGAACAAGTTATTGTCTCTTTGGCTCTCTTTGGTGATGTTGTAGTTGCAACATCCCCATTAAAAGGTGATCAGGGAGTGGCATCTTAGCAAAAGACTCTTGATCCTCCATGTGATCAACACAACCCACAACAGCATCCAAGTCACTCATAGCCATCTCCAGTCCTTCTTCATCATCCTTTTCCAGTAGAATCTGAAGCTGCTCGAGAAAACCCTTAACAAAGGTCTCGGTAGAAGCACCATCCGTTTCGCTCGGCCTTAGTACTCGCGAATAAGCAGAAACAAGGTGAATAAAATAATAGCACCTAGGATCATTGAATTTGATAAATCCCAGGTGAGGGTTGGTAGAGTCTTTGTTGATCAAAGCCTCGAGAAAAGACATCCCATAGAGGGCCACAGACTGCGCAGTGAGCTTCAAAGTAGCATGTTCCTTGAGAGTGATCCAGTGAGGAGGTTCAAGTTCAAAAGTAAAACTGGATGGAGGACCCTTACACTCGGGATGATCAGTAGTAACTACTACTGGGGCATAAGGTTCTTGATTCGGAGGAGCCTCACGGTATTCAGTAAGCTTTTGCTGGTAAAAAGGGTGACAAGGGTCGGAGCTATTCAGGAAGTTGAATTTTGCATTACGAAAATTACTGTTCCTGATCCTCCTCTCCATCTCCAACTCCTTTTTGGAAACCAAAAGTGCCGTTCTCTCAAGCACGAGTCTGCAATCTGGATGTGGCTCGATGATTTGCACATCATTATTTGTTGAACTCGACATCTTTACCTACAACTCTGTTAGGATTTAAACCTACTTTGTGCTATCGAATTTGGAATAAACTTGATACCAAAACTTATCTCAAGAACAAAATAAAGATCACAAGGTAATAACCAAAGCAAAACCTGGCTTAATTGCTAATCTCTATTTATTGCTCTCGTCTCTCTTCTAATCGGATAATTCAAAACCTTCAGCGATGCCTTCTATTTATACTAGCTTAGGGATTCCTTTTCTTACACGAATTCTAATTCTCCTATTTCCTTATTCTCGTATCTATACTATCTATACTATTATTTATGAATTGATTTTGCTGATTTGTCACGTTGTCCATGATTTTAGATAATTTTGCTTATTTGTCATGTTTTTATTAGTTTTAGTGATGTTTTCTTTTCTAGTGATGTTTCTATCAATGCTTGCTTATTAGAAAAAACTACAGCACAGTGTCCCTTCTTATGATATTTATAACATGTCTGATATTTCAAATCCTCAGAGTTAGAAGACTTACCTTGGCTTGATGGCTCTTCTTTATTTGGGTTTAAAATCTCCTTGTCTCTTGGACTTAAATCATGGACAACTTTTGATCTCAACAAGGATGGGGAGATCGTATCTTTCTGAACCTCAGGACCTGTCTTAAAATTCTTGGACAAAGACAAGTGACTCATACCAGTGGGAGATGATTTATAAACAAATTTATCAAGTATAGGACTTACCTTAGCCTTTACTTGGACAATAACAGGTTCTGATTTTTCTTTGGAACCATGAGTTAGATACCTCCTTGGGTATATCTTTTTGATCTTAGAACTCGTGAGTTCTGGTGCAAATCATCCCTCATGACTTCCTTAAGAGCTCTCCACGTTTTGATAGCTGGCTCCTTGTAAAACCATCTATCATCTTCTTCTTGTACCCACCATTTAAAGGCATTACCTCTTAGTTGATCAAGGGCATAAGATAGCCTCTCTTCTTTCAGGATGTTGCTGTAGTGAAACCATTCATCAAGGTTCCTCAACCATTTAAAGGCATTACGTCTTAGTTGATCAATGGCATAAGATAGCCTCTCTTCCTTCAGAATGTTGTTGTAGTGAAACCATTCATCAAGGTTCCTCTACCATGTTAAGTAGATTCTTCCTCCTGAAAATGTAAAGAGTTCAATTTTATCAGCAAAAGAATTATAATCAAACCGAGAATTAGCAATATGATGAGTATGGGTTTGAGAAGTTGGATGTTGATTGATCCATGAAGGATCTGGTGGCGTGGGCTCGACATAGACAGCCTCTGGTGCATGTCCAAATCTTCTTTCTCCTTGTTGTGGTCGTTGGTCTTGTGCCTTGTGTCTTTTCTCCAACCGAGCAATCTGATCTTTTACTTTCTTTAAAGCTGCCAAAAGAGTTTGGTTTTCCTTGAGAAGTTGGCTCTGGGTTTCTCCTGCCATATCTTCCTGAAAACAATTTCAAATATCAAGTGAAAAATAGGGAAGTGCTGGTCGAACAGAGAAAATAAATGAATTAATGCAAACTTAGACTAAACCGAGAAATATGCAAATTTGAACTGATATAAAATAAACTATGCAAAATGATTTTTCTTTTGGTTTTCTCAATGCAATCTCGAAATGAAACTATGTGATATGATAATAAACACAAATGGGAAGTGAATATGAAAAGCAAACTAACAATGATATTTTTTTGAATTTTCTTATGATGCAAACAATTAAACTAACAATATGCAAATCATATGAACTATGCTCAAAAAAATATTTTTTTTTTCTTTTCTGATGCAAGCACGAAATGGAAAACTAAATATGGTCTAACAAAATAACTAGGACGATTTTTTTTTATTTTTCAGACTTGATATGCAATGCAAGCAAAAAGGAAACCATTTAAATGCAGATTTTTTTTTTGACAGTTTTTGATTATGGAAATAAAACAAAAAAAGGAAACAAACATTTTCTTTTGGGATTTTCGAATTTTAATGAATCAAACAAGAATTTTTCTTTTCTTTTTCGTGGCTTTTAAAAGGATGAACATAAGGAACACAAAAACAAATGCATGAACAAAACTTGAAACAAAGAAACAGTTTTTATGGATTTTCGGTTTATGATGAAAAAAAAGCAAATGCAACCAAATGAAATATGATGCAAGGATAGATATCACCTGATTCAGGAACTTCAGCTCTGATACCAAAATGTTGTAGGTACAGGGAGGGGTAACCCACGAATTGATAGTTGGTGGAACCAAGGTTTCAACCTAAAAACAAAGAGAACCGATTTATATGAGTTCTAGAGTTTTTATGATGCAAACAGAAATAAATATGAATATGAATCAAAATGATAATATGAATAAAAACAAATAGAAAAGGGATAGATTGATGAATATGGGATCTTTGTTGCTGGACGTGTATCACTCTCAACAAGGATCGATGGATGGAAGATGAATGAAGATGGAACCGGTCTTGGTGGATGTATATCACTCTCAAGATCGATTGGTGGATGGAAATGGGATGATGGACACCACAAAGCTCTGTGAAAGGAGGCTTTGATAAGTCTGGATGCTCAAGAGCTGCTTCTCACAATACTCTAAGACTTAGAACAAAAATTTTGAGAAACTAGAAAAACTGTATTTTCATTCATAAAAGTTCAATGGTGTTTTACAAAGACAAACTAATTGAGATTTATAGGATTGACTACTGGGACTCTCTAACAGTCATAAAATGACATAAGGAAAGAAATAAAATCGAAATAATAAACTTGGAAGCAAAGGAATTGATGGCTCCTTGAAAACTAGCCGTTGGAGGCTTAATGATGAGAATCTTGGCCAAATAAATGTAGATGGTGTTCTTCTTGTATCTGGACGGTTTGAGGGGATAACTAAGCTTCCTGGGAACCTTCTTGATGGCTTGATATGTGCTGAAGTCGTGCACAACTTGTTTAGAATGTAGCTGTTAGAGGGTTATTGCCAAAGACTCCAAATAAGGCAAGTTAAAGTAAATGAGAATCCTCCTGATCCAATGGTTTCTGGTGCATGGTATGAACATGTAGAACTCCTCCTGGACACCTCGAATACCTCCTGATTGGTTTAAATGATCTCCTGGTCGCCAATGTCTGGTTTGAAGCTGATTGAACTGGTTAGCTTCCAATTGAGGTAATTAAGTGCAGAACTGGTTTGGCCGGTTTTGGAGATTGGATCATTACTTCTGATTTCCGTGTCAATTTCTCCTGATATAGGGCTTTCTGAAAGGCTGATGGCTCCCTATTGAATCCTATGATGGGCTTTGGTTCAGTCCGCTCCTTCCTTGGGCTGGAATCTCCTTCTAAAGTCGGGTACTCGCAGATGGACGGGTTGGGAAACCTCTGACTTGTAAAATTCATAACTTCTTTCCCTGTGAATATTTTGGCTCGATTCCAATTGGGATGGACTCTTTCTTTAGTGTAGAATCCAATAAAATTAGTTTCATGTTGAAAGACCTTCTGGTTGTGGAGATATACGCGTTGGACTGAACCTCGATCGCTGGTACCTCCTAGATGGCCGGTTTGGACGGTTTGGTGAGACTCTGGTTGAACCATGGATTTCGTGACCACAACAGAAACTATAAATATTAAAGGCATTTAATCAATCAGTAAATTTCTAACAAGTCTCAGCAATACTATTTCTACGTGCTCATAATATTATGGTTTATCAAGAATAACAAAAACAGATTCAATTAATCATGCAATTAGGGTTTAACAATGAATGAATTTTAGCAAGACATTAAAAAGATTTAATAATCACTCAATCAGTTTCAAGGCTGATTTTAGCAATACTAGAATATAGATTTCAATCATGAATTTTAATGAATCATTTTCAAGGCTGATTGGTATTTAGCATAAACTGTGTGTAAATAATTTATCTAGTATCCGAATTTATCAAACCTCAAAAACATATAATCAGATCAATCAATTTAATCGAACTTAGCATACAATCTTAAACCTCAAGACATTAGATTTTATCATGAATCTATCAACCTAGGATACGGATTCTCAATTCCCAAAAACATTCAAATCAGATCAATATAACTTATCATACAGATTATTTAGGGTTTCTATTTAAAACAGATCAGATTAC
>NC_027751.1:41314043-41321678 GCF_000695525.1 Brassica oleracea var. oleracea | reverse complement strand
GATTTTTGATCTATTACCCTATGGTTTTGATTCATAAAGATTAGGGTTTTAGGGTTTCATTCTTTATCAATCAATCCATGTTCGATTATGGGTTCTTAGGTTTTGGATTACCTTTTAACCTTAGATGATTGTTGAATCGGACCACCAAAGGAGTAGAGCCGCGAGCTGGACACGAACGGGACGCGAGCTGGAATGGATCGAGTCGCTTCTATCAGGTCCCAGACGTCCTTTGTTGCTTGATCGGGAACGCCTTGATCGTCGGACGCGAGCTATCTGATGATGTCGTGAACGAGGAAGAGGTCGCGTGCTGGAGCTGCTCTCGGATTGCGAACGTCTGAGCTAGGGTCAGGAACGCCTTGGGCTGAAGCTGATCGGGGACGCGAGCTGGAACAGATGCGGGAACAAGAGACGCAATCGGGGTTTAGGGTTCGTCGGATCGCCAGCTAGGGTTAGGGTTTTAGGGTTTTTCGATTTGGGCATTAGCTTAGTGATTTAGAGTTTCGTGCTGATAACGTATTATAAAAGTAATGAAAAAGTCTATCTTTATTCATAACATAGAGGTTCCTTATATAGGAGATTACACCGTCATAGATAAATGGAAAGATTACAAATCATAATCTCTTGGTTATGAGCCATCCACAATCTAGTTCATAACATTTTACATACTATTATTTATTTTACGTATTGTGAAAATAATAAAATAATTAACATATTAAATAATTTAGAAAACATCTATCTATATATATAAAAATATGTTTGCCTCTCTCCTAAGCTATCCACGTGGAAAGTCACTCTCTGACAGGCCGACACGTGTCCGTCTTCTGTGAAAAGCGGCGCATCACTTGAGCTTCTTGGTACTGGGTTTTATTTCTTTGGCTGGGTTTGAGTTTAACTTTGGGCTTATACTATGAACAATTGACAGAGCTTTTTACTCTTTAATATTATTGAATGTGTTAATTATTTCTTATTACATAGTACATAAAAAAAACACACATTACGATATGGACGTTATATTATCATCAAAGCAATATTTACCCTATGTACCTCATCTTGTGATAATTTATAAAGTAGCAACGAATCTATGAGTTCAACAAATTTGCAATTACTTACGTCAGAATTTTAAGTATATAAACAGTCAACTGTAGTGTGTTGAATATTATATTCATATGATTTAAAAGACTTTACAAATTTTTATTTTTAAACATACACCAAAAACTTTCTGAAAGTAAATATCCATTCAGGTTCTCAACCACTTCAAATACCACCAATGCCAAAAAAATTAAATCAAGTGCACGAAAACTATAATATATTTAAACTACAATAAATACATTAGTTAATGAAAAATCCTTTTTAAAAAATATTATGGATGCATACATAAATATTAAGAGAAATGTATAAAAGGAAATAAAAGTAACAATAACTTGAAGAACAAAATGTATAAGTCTGAGAATATTTATGATTTGTGGTCTAAGATATATTCAACTTATTGTCCTAATCAAGGTGGAATATACATTGAATAATATTTTTTTTTTAAAATTATATATACATAGAAATATTTTTAGTGGTAGGGTATACTTATAATTTCTAATATTTGGCCAAATAAAGAAAAATGAAACCTGCATGTATATAACCATGAAAAGAAAACTACTTTAAATAACTTAATCAAAACAATAACCACGTACAACTAAACCCGATGAACGTCTCAACCTCAAAAAAAAGATGGTATAAGAGCAAAAATCCCAAGACATGACATATAGTTTTGTACTAACAGCTTACCAACCAATTAATTTACATAGTTCATTCAACAGTAATCAAAGCAAGCAAATATCTCTAATCAAAGCAAGTATTGGTAGCTTCATAGTCTATTTAGTATTCATATACATTAACATGTACAATATTTAACAAATATGAATATCTTTATATGATACAAATTTATATTAAACATTCATTCTAACTGTTTAAATTGTTTTTAAATTTTCATCCCGCCCGTAAGGTGGGGCTCTGGTTATATATAATAAATTGGCGCAAACACATATATTAAATAAGTATTTTTATTTATTTACAGTCATTTTATGGTAAATAAATTCAAACAATTGCTTTTTCTATTTGATATGGTATATAATTAAATTTAAATGATACTAACATAGATATATAATATATTTTAATATAATTATCTATTAAATGAGGATTCCTACTTATATAGTTTTACGATCATTTGTATTTTTTTATAAGATTAAACTATTGATAACAAAATTTTCATTACGAGACTTTTAATAATTATAGTAATTTTAATTATTTTAAAAAATTCAATGACAATATTTTGAACTTAAAGTATTAAGTTCACAATAATTTTTCATTGTAAATTTTGAAACTAATTTATTTTTTTGAGATTTCTTATTCATATGGTTTTATGATAATTTATATATTTTTAACAAACAATTTTAAATCATTGATCGCAATTTTAGTGTGGATTTTTTTATTAATTTTAGTAATTTATAGTCTTTTTAAAAATTCAAAATATAACATTTATGAAAAAATTAGAATTCTTATTATATGGTTAATGTAATTGTTTAATTAATTTAAATAATATAAAATTCAAAAAAATAATAAAAGATGCACAAATTATTATTAAATCTTTATTTATCCAAAATAATTAATTGTGATATATATTTTAACCACATTAGGTAATTCTGTAGTTTTTATTTATGGAAAAAGAAAGATATTTTTATAAATTAATAATTAAAGAAATATATGTTTAGATGAACCAACTTATTTTTCCAAGTACTCTAAAAAAAAATTCTAATGATGACACATGACATGAATAAAATGTTATAATAATTCTCAAAAAATATATAAGTGAACATTTCTCCAATCAAAGCTAATGTTAGTAAAAGTATTTATAGCTGAAAGAGAAGAGAGATATAGTAATCTTTACTCCAGATATTATTTTTTCTTCCCTCACTTTTATTCTTCTATTTTACCGGTCATAGCCTATCATCCCTTAGACATTATTTACCAAGTGATTTGTACATGTGTCATCAGTAAAATCACTTTAAGGAAAAAATGATAACATGTCTTTGGAAAAATGTGACATGACATTAACATAATTGTGACATGTACAATTTTTCTTATAAAGTCTTATTTATTTTTGGTAAGTTTTTTTTTTTAATATGGTAATAACTATTAACTTCTATATCATCATTAATGCTAATTTTCTATATAATTATTTATTTTTGGTAAGACTACTAAATATATTAAACTAATAACTCATATATTACTATTAAAAGTATATATAGTTGCGAATATAATTTTTTACACGAACTTATATATCATATTTTATATAAATATACATGTCACCAAAATAAATTGTAAATGATCAACAAATACAAAACTAAAGCAACATTAATCAAATACTTTTTTATTGGTAAATGATTAAAATTTATTTAAATTTATCGGTTCATTAGGTAATTAACAAATTAATTTTCTCAGTTTAACATATTTTAACTAAAACAAACAAAAATCTAAAATTTATTAGAATATATATAAATTTTAATATATATATATATATATATATATATATATATATATATATTCTAATAAATTTTAGTTTAATATATTTTCTCTTACCATTTAGTTTAATATATATATATATATATATATATTAAACTAAATGGTAAGAGAAATATTTAAAATAAATTATAATTAAATATGAAATTTTAATTTAATAAAATTTAATTTTAACTTTATTAAAATTTAAATAAAATCAAATTGAAGTAGTTAAACTAAATCAAAAGAAATAAGATCACAAAAATACGTTTTATGATTTTTTTCAAACCCTTAAAGTTAAAATATAAAAATAATTATGTCCAAATGTAAATTAAATTTTTCTTTCAAAAAAAAAAATATTACATTAAAAATGATTGTTTCTGCGTATCGTGCAGGTAAACTCCTAGTATATTTTTTGTAAGACTAGCTTATTGTATGCATGCAAAGTCTTGAGTTTTGGTTTTGGTTTTTGTTGTTGCAGAGATCTCTCAATGGTGAGAAATGAGTTGCTACAACTGGAAAAGAGACCAATCATATAACGTAAAACGTGAAAAGTTTGAATTCATATTTACTAGTAAAACAATAATTTGAAGTCCTAAAAGGTCCAAAGAAGATCTTCGTAACATTTGAAAAAATTACTTTCAAAATAAAAAGAACTTTTTCATTGCATCTTCTGAGCTTCAGAGGTTAGTGTGTTTGCTCACTTCACGCTGCCACTACAAGAGCATTAAGACAAGATCACAAACCAACTTGAGTTTTGTTAGGAAACATGTTTGATTTGCCCTGTCTTGCTTCCCCTTAAGTGGACAAGTCCCAAAAGGGCAATCATAGTTTGTGCCAATCTTGGTGTGGTGACTTCCCCCATCGTCTCAAATAAATATACATACACAACCAGATGCAGTGAATAAAGAAACAGCACCAAGAGCCATCATCGTAGAGTTCCCAATCTTCTTGGAGTATAGTCCCCTCTCCAATACTAATATCAATTCAGTACACGATCTTAAAGGCCCAATTAACTTCAGTTACTGGCACCAGATGTTTGTTAATAATCTTTGGCCAAATAACCACCAAGATAGAAGTTTTGAAATTTTTTATTTGTTTCCTAAAATTGATAAGGTAATTTTTAAGTTGTTTATCCATTTTACTCATATTAATTAATACAACTAATATTGAAATAACTGATTCTTTTTCTCTGAAATTATAGTATTAATGAGAATTATTTTTGACATTGCAAATCTATTATTAAAAATACGCGAAAAACTCAATACTTTTATGACTATCTTCGTAGAAAGAAAGAAGTACTATATTTTGGATGCTAAATTAGTCACATTAAAGAGAGTAAATCCTCTAGGGCAATTAAATGTTCATGAATTCGGTGAACTTTTGAATTTGAAATTGAAATGTGAAAATCATTTAAACAAGCAAACTTGATATTTTCAAAAATGACAAAAATTTAAACTTTTCTAGTCAAACATAAAAATAGCTTAATAACTAAAAAATGGAAAATAACGTTAACCACAAAAATCTTAAGAATCTAAACAAGTGAAAAAGAACATTTGGTCAATGTTTAAAACATTCCAAAACTAACACCTCTTGTGAGCAAACTAGGTTCAATATTGAGAATTCTAACGCCTCGTATGTTTATTCTTTCAAAACATACTCTACAAATGAAGAAACCAAAGAAGTGTCACCGACACCAATAGCTCCTCCAACCCCAGTAGCTCTCCTAACCCTAGTAGCTCCTCCAACTTCACCATCTGCATCTTGAGGTGAGATTATTGTATTCTCATGTTATCTAAATTCATTCGGCATAAGAAGAACATTAAAGACAATAATTCATGCTTCTTTGTTGTTGAGATCGGATGAGGGATGTGGGAAGCTTAAGAACAACTCATTGAATGTTTCGACCATCCTATCATAAAAACTATAAATAGATTGATCCAAAAAGGGTGGAACGTTAAAAATTCGAAACCAACGTCGGAGTTCAATAATTATACATTATTCTTTTTCTGAAAAATATCTTTTACAATAAGAATAATGTATAGTAAATATTACCTCATTGATTGCATGAATATGTGAAGATGAGAATATAACAACTCAAAAGATCCAACTCTATGACCTTCTCCAAATTTAACATTCAATCCCAAATATCTTCATAGTATTCAGACAAAATAAATTAAAACAACGTTTAATATAAATATCAAGATCAAAAGAGAATGAAAACCATATCGGATTAAGATAAATCCACAGTGACCATTTCCATGCTCCATAATTCTTTCAAACCATGTTTCTCTTATTTAAAACCATTTTTCAGTTTAACTGCATAGTGCATGAAAATGTTATTGTCACCCACATAATGCTAGATCTTGAAAGGCGTTTTGCAACTTTGAGATAATTTATTGATGTCGTAAGTTAATGACATCTCTATACAGTGTACAAGTATTGTACTATGTGCAAACATTTTTCTATTCTTTTGTGGCCTTTATTATGTATTTTCTCATCTACTATCATTTTCTAATATTTTTATTTATTCATCACCTTATAATTACTTTCGCTTGTATTTTAATAATCTTTTAATTGAAAATGATATTCTATGTCAAAATAGTTGATTTGGTGCTTTGGTTTCTTAAAATTCTTTTATTTTCAAATCTTAGTTTTGATTTCGATCAATAAAAAAATAGACTTGTGAAAGTAGCTACTTCACTTTATTGAAGCAATTGATTATCACACTTAACCTAGATTTCTCTCGTAGAAGTCAAGTGTTAGTAAAAAAATACAAAATTAAATTTGGAATCCTTGTATGTTAGGAAAACAGTCACAGACGTGTTGATAACCAAAATTTTTACCATAAGAAATCAAATTCATTAAGATCATAGAATTACCCAAAAATTCTAACAAGTGAATTATAATTCATAAGATCTTATATCAAATAAAATATAAATTTCACTTAAAACCAGTAAAACTAAAACTGAATATCCAAACCAAAAGTTTTTAATGTGATTTTTATTTTTGTGAATAAAAAACTGAACTGAAACTAAATTGTATTCAAACTGACCATCTTTGCAGGGCCGATCTTGAGTATATGTTAATAACACATTGACCTTTTTTTTTTTTTTTGCGCAACAATAACACATTGACCTATCTTCCAAAATTTTAGGAAGAATTCATATATATGTGCCGCTAGATTAGTAAGAAAAAAGCTTTTTTATATAAACCCTTGCTACACTATATAACTTCAATTTTAATCCTTAAAACATATTATACATAAATATTTACTGAATACATATGTTTTTTTTTTTAAATTGATATTTTTATAAATTAAAAGATTGGAATCAAATTGAACTAAATCCAAGCACCTTTGAAAAATATTAAACCTAACTGTTTCTTGAATCTACATTATAATAGGGCAGTTGCATCACTTCTGATGCGACACGTCAGCGATATGTGGGTTCCACTTTTAAAAAGTGTGAAAAATGTGTCAAATGTGTGACTCGAACCCGGGTTATTGAGATCTAAACAACAACATTTATACCACTGAGCTAAAGGATACTTTGTACATTGATGGCTGAAACAAATATATATTTATGAAGGTTGGAAACCTTTGCTTCTTCGGTTTTCTCTGTGGGACTCATACTTATTTATTTTATCTAATGATTTAATAAATACTTTATAACTCACGTTTTGAAATGAGATTCGTTAAAAAAAAAAGCCAATAAACATCTTTGGTCTGTAAGCGTTCTCTTCAATGGAAGTTTAGGGCTTTCAATTTTTAATCATCGGTTCATGACTCATCTAAGAAACACAGATTGACTCTTTGAGTTTCATGAATCATTTTTTCTTCTTTAGTCTCTACATCTCCTCATCTTTAATAAATTCATCATCGGTTCTTTTATTTTGCCTGATAAATCATGATTGTGTGGTTTTAATTTTCTTTGGTCATCCTTAGCTTGCACCCTTTGATCTAACCAAGAAGAAGAAGAAGAAATTTGTCGTTCATGATGCCATCGAGGACTCAGCTGAGTCACACGGGAGACATACGATTCGTTGCCTGATTGTTCAAGAAGAGTTTATGTGCTGTGAAACATATTT
>NC_027751.1:41312832-41313233 GCF_000695525.1 Brassica oleracea var. oleracea | reverse complement strand
ACGCTATTGGACAGTTATACGCCATTTCAAGAGAATTGATTTCTTATATTTCCCATAATCAGTAAGATTTTAACTGTTTTGTCTACTTTGCATTCATACCTTATTCTCCATCTAACTTCTCGCTGCTACTATATATTGATCAAGTCACTTTCTGCACAAATAGGCAAGTGGGGATGTTACGTTGGGTGCTTGGTTTATTGGGCTTGGCTATACAAAGTCTGTTGTGACTCTAAAGCTTTTACCTCATTTAACATTGATTCTGGTTTTTGGGAGAATTGCAGATTGTGAATGAAAAGCACAAGCAGGGAACATATGTGTAACTGCGTTCGACTCGACATGTAGCGGTATCTGCAGATCCGTTGATCCCATTGTGGAGGTTAACATGCAATGTGTTGACCTGA
>NC_027751.1:41279479-41312019 GCF_000695525.1 Brassica oleracea var. oleracea | reverse complement strand
AATAAATAAACAGTTTCAACAATATTTAATATGTGATTTAATAAACAAAAGAACATGTAGGATTTTTAGGATTTAAAGAGATTGGAGACAATAGTTAATGAATATGAAAAGAATACGAAGTAGATGATGAAAAATGATTCGAGCAAATTAGTGGCAACACAAAGCTAAGCGAGATAAAAATATCAATCAATAAAGAATGAAAGAATAATGAGCAGGGTTAAGTTATTACACAAACCAAAACTAAGACAAATCAAACGACAGAACGTGAAAACAAATGTAAACAAGACAAGAGGAGATGGTGAAGCTAAAATGCATTGAAAAACTGAATGCTAGATTAGTAAGCAAGAGATAAAAATAGATTAAAATGCAAAAACCCCGCGCCAAGTCTCGGGTAACGATCCTTAGTGAGGAACAATAACGGAAAATTTTACAATAGCAAAAATGATTTACTAGTACTAATAATTGCTAACAATTTTTACGGTAATTTTCCTAAATCTAGAGTAGAGACAATATCTGATAGAAAGTTTACAAAGAGGTTAAGTTCAAAAAAAAAAAAAAAAATTTACAAAGAGGTCCAAAACATTACCGACTCTATATAATAACAACAGCCAAAAAAAAAAAAAAAAAAAAAAAAAGAGAAGCAAGTCGTTACCCTGTCTTTCATTTCCTTAAGAATTTTTAATTAATTAAAATGTTAAATGGCCTTTAGGCCTATCGGATTCACAATCTCCTCTCTTCGCAACGCTTCCGCCGCCAACGACCTCCGCTTCTCCTTCCTCTCCATCTCTCCTTCTTCTCCGGCGAAGAAGAGCCTCCTCTCCTTTCTCCGCGGATTCGCCTCTCTCTACCGTCAGCAACAACAACAATCCCGCGTGAATAAATCGGAAACGCTGGCGCAGAAGATCGGTAAATCTATCCGGCGTGCCGGTGCGCCGTCGAAGGCTAGGGTTTACGCCGATGTCAACGTCATAAAACCCAAGGACTATTGGGATTACGAGTCCCTCGCTGTTCAATGGGGGTATCCTCTCTCTCACCTTTCGATTTTATTTGTTTCATTTATTAACATCAATTTTTGCTAGAATCAAGGTGGAATATAAATTTAGGTATTTAGGAATATTGATTGGTTACGGCTGAGTCAATTATGGAATGTAGATTTAGGTTTCTTTGAATTGGAGTTTTGTGTGTTGATGTTTGAGTTAGCTTCGTTGATGATGATGCAGTTCACAGGATGATTATGAGGTGGTGAGGAAGGTGGGAAGGGGGAAATACAGTGAGGTCTTTGAAGGCATCCATGCCACTGATAACGAGAAATGCGTTATCAAGATCTTGAAGCCTGTCAAGAAGAAGAAGGTTTGTGCTCAGGATGAAGCTGCATTTCGGATTCATCTCTAATGTGTTTTTTCCCTCCTCTTTGGCGCAGATTAAGAGAGAGATTAAGATTCTGCAGAACCTCTGCGGCGGGCCGAATATTGTCAAGTTGCTCGACATCGTTAGAGATCAGCAGTCCAAGACGCCGAGCTTGATATTTGAGCATGTGAACAATAAGGATTTTAAAGTCCTCTACCCAACTCTCTCAGACTATGATGTTCGTTATTACATCTATGAACTTCTGAAGGTACGTTATTAAGTTTCTTGAATTATTTGGTTCCAATCGCTCTTAGCTTCCATGTTTTATCTTTCACTGCGTTTCCTAGAGTCATTTCATGTCTGTTTTGCTTGCTATGTCAAACTTGAGCAAAAGCTTTCTCTTGCTTGTGAAAATGACAAGTAATGTTCTATGTATTATGTTATTGAGGTGGTCTTATGTTTGTAAGGAATGCGTTGTACTATCACAGCCTTTGCCCTTTTCAACCTTATAATTGATTGTCTTTTCCTCTTTATTATGTTTTGTGCTGCCCACTTAGTTTAGGTATTGGTGTTTAGAACTCAGTTCTTTATGTAGAAAATAATCAAATATTCAAACAGATGCTTGTTAATATGAATGTAGCTTATGTATCCATGCTTCATTGTGAAAGGGTGGGTGTGTTCATCTTTACTTACATAGACAGTGATTAATTACATAGTCCGACGTTATTTGACTTGTGAATCACTACTCTTCAGTAAAGAAAGCTGTTAATTTGTTTTCGATAGTTCTAATTGTTTCTTTTCTTTTGATGATGTGTTTGCAGGCGTTGGATTTCTGCCATTCGCGTGGCATTATGCACAGAGATGTAAAACCGCATAATGTTATGATTGATCACGAGCAACGGAAGCTACGCTTAATTGACTGGGGTTTGGCAGAGTTCTATCATCCTGGAAAAGAATACAATGTTCGTGTTGCTTCAAGGTATTCCCTTTGTCATTTACAAATCTCTCTGTTCTCTGCAAAATTCTCGTTGTTGTAACTATTAAACAATGGGTTTCTTTGTATATTGAGATTCTGCATAATATATACTTTTATACTTCATCTAAGCTGATATGAAGCATTTCCCTGATATTCATATTCATGTGATGGACAGATACTTCAAAGGTCCAGAGCTGCTGGTAGATTTAATGGACTATGACTATTCCTTAGACTTGTGGAGTCTTGGCTGTATGTTTGCAGGAATGGTACGCGTTTTAAGGTGTTTAGTTTGGTTTGTGGTTTATTGATAAGAACTTTGGTGCGATTCGTTTAATTTCACCATGCTTTGTTTATACAACATTCGTGGTGTCTGATGCTGAATATTTTATGCAGATATTCCGCAAAGAACCCTTCTTTTATGGTCATGACAACTATGATCAATTGGTCAAAATCGCAAAGGTAAGATCTTTGAATCATCATGTTCCTCTAAGTTGTAGTTAACAAGTACATATAAATCTTGTAATGGTACAATAACATGTGTTTTTGTTAACTATGGAAGGTACTTGGCACAGACGAACTCAATACCTACCTAAACAGATACCGCATAGAGTTGGACCCTAATCTTGCATCCCTCGTGGGGAGGTATCCCCCGTTTTAGAAAGTTTTTGTTTTTATTTTATTTAGTCTTCCCATTTCAGAGTTTTGAATGATTGCCTTGTTGATTCTATGTAGACATAGCCGGAAGGCATGGTCAAAGTTCATCAATTCTGAAAACCAGCACTTGGCAGTTCCTGAGGTATATACGTACTTTTCTTTTCTCTATATATTTAAGAAGCTTTTGGTGATGACCCAGTTGTTTTGGTTTATTGTCCTTTGGAAAGGCTGTTGATTTTGTGGACAAGTTACTGAAATATGATCACCAAGAAAGGCCAACTGCTAAAGAAGCAATGGTAATAAATCACGTTTTAATATTATAGTTAACGAGTTTCGTTAGATTATTATATAATACTGGAGTTGAGAATATGTGGATTTGTTTTACAGGCACATCCGTATTTCAACCCGATTAGAAATGCAGATAGCAGTCGCATCACCACGCGTGGCCAATGATCCTGAAACATTTGCTTGTTCATTTTTTTCTTTTCAAATTTCATTTCTTTACGGATTCTATTTGTTTTAAAAGTCGGTTTGCCATGTTTCTTTTTCTTAATTGTGCGTGTTGCTGTTTTGATCTTTCTCAGTGTTTCCTTTGAATCTTGCATGATTTAAAACCCCAACATTATTCTTTTGACGCATCAGATCCCCCCCGCCACACAGAATTAATCAAGTTTTCTTTGCTGATTTTAGCTTTCTGGTTTTTCTTATAAAGCACATAGTTACTAGTTAGAGATCCATTAACAAAAAAGGTCGGGTTTAAAAAAAAACTCTATAAATTTCTAGCATCGGGTATTAATTTTTATGAAGTCAAAGAGTTTAATTTATCACATGTTCAAATAATTTTTCAAAAAAAATTCAAGGGAAAAGTTAAATAACTAAATAATTTGGAGCCAACTTAATTAAGTTTTAACATTATTTAACGATATATTTTAGAGAGTCGGGGAAATGTTAATAAGCAGGTCCTTGGTGAAGCAAGGTAATGGTGTCCGAGTCATCTCACATTCTTGGACCACCACGAAATCGTAAGTGGTCACAAGATGGTAAAGGAAGACTGTCATTTGAAGCCTCGCAAAATCTGCTCCTACACACTGTCTTGTTCCACCTCCAAACACCATCAAAGTTTTAGTCACTGACCGCAAAATCTTTCCCCTGCCAGACAAATCTCTACTGTGTGATTCTTCTTTGCTAATGGCGTGTATTAAAATGTTACATTAAGTAATATAAAATACCTCCCATCTCCATGGATTGAACTCCAACGGATTCTCATATATTTCAGAGTTATAGTGAACCACAGATGGTGCAACGGCCACGATCCATCCCGCGGGAATTGTATATCCTGTTGGCAAGAATATTGTCCCCATCTAATTTCTAATCAATAATATAGGAGATTGGAGACTTTATATGTTGTTATATGAGTACGAATAACTCGCCTTTGATTTCGACATCTTTCAGGGCCTTTCTAAATAATATGGAACCCAAGTTTGACAATCGAAGCGACTCATTGATAACCTACACACACATAACGTATATAGATTGTGAGACATCATGCGTATTCTTCCCAGCTAAGTTCAGCTTCCTTATCTTTTCTCTTTTGTAAGATCGCACCATGCTCTCTCTGACATTACATGGATGAGCGTATCAATTCAAGCAGAGTTACACTTTGAATATTTTTAGTTTTCGATTGGTTTTAGTTTTGAAAAGTAAATTTTTATACCCATTCAAGAATTTGAAAAAAAATAAATTTTACTTAGTGAATTGTAAATATCGTCCTTTTCAATACTTTTTTTTTCATTTTAAATAATTTAAGAATTTACCCAAAATTAATCCAAGAAGCAAAAGGTTAAAAAAATATATAAAAAGCCAAAAACCATCCTAGCACTACAAACATCCATGCATGGCCTTAATTATCTTTTTTTTTTTGAATAAAGGAATAATGAAAAGGTTAAATTGATGCTTAAAGTAACCATGCATGGCCTTATCTTATTACCTTCAACTCTGCAAGCACTTTTGGATTTTTGGATAGCAAGTTCACCATCAAGGCAGTAGCGACAGAAGTAGTATCTTTAGAGACGACTCCAATAATTAATAGAAGGTTTATAACAGACGCCTCGTCATAAATGCTGTCTTCTTTCTCCATGTCCTCTAGTAACGTGTCTAGGAAGTCTCCGTGTTTTTCTCTTGACTCTTTCCTCTTCTTAAGAGCTTCCTTTATCAACTGCATTGCTTCTCTGCGCGCCTAGACAAAACAATAAGTGGGTGAGTTAACTTAGTAGTTACTATCATAGAAAATTCAGAGAAATGGTGTCACCTTAAGGACTTTGTAGATAATCTTCCAGGTGAAGGGAGCAAAGGGTGACCTAAACCAATCAATATTAAAGGCCTTGAAATGGTCTATAAGTTCTGCTTGAGTCTCTGGTTTTAGGTTACTTATCAGCTTCGGTGTCAGGTAGGATGCTATCAACTACAAAAGGGAAGAGTTTTATTTGTTTAAAAACTGAATATTGGTTAAAACAAAAACAAAAACATGTATGTTGTATATTAACTTACACTTGAAACTGCATCCCGAAGGTCGAATGTGCCTTCGCTAGCCTTCCATTTAAGTTGCTCGCGGGTCGCCTGGTTCATGCTTTGTATCATCTTTCTCTTTAAACCTTCAGAGCCAATAAGCTGCATAGTGGATTTTTTAATGTGCTTGTGGATGTTTCCGGTCTGGAAAAACAAGTTATCTTTTCCAAAAACTCTGACAAAAACATCCGGATAGCTAAGTTCAAAAGACTGGTTCTCTTGCCGGAATATCTCGAAGATAACATCTGAGTCCGTAGAAATCACAGTTTTTTAACCCATAATATGTTGGAGATAAACTTGAAGTTTGAAGATAACTTAGAGAATAAGTTATCATACTCCTATTCGAGTTATGTTTAGGATAAAATAGGTTTTACTAATATGTTTAGGATAAATATATCTCTATATAAGAAGATGGTGAGATGTGCCATGAACTTGTGAAATTAGAGATTATTTGTGAGAGCTTAGGTTTTGAGTGATTTTCCTAAGTTAATAAGAAGAGAGTTCTTATATAATCTTGAGTGTTCATAAGCTAAGCTAATATTTGGTATCAGAGCCATTACGACAGTGGGAGATATCACGACAGTTTCTGGTTCGCCGGTGAAAGCACGAGAAGGAGGAACTTCTTCGATCAACTGTCCAATGCTGAGCACTACTAACTACACGGTGTGGGCTATCCGGATGAAAACCCTGTTGAAAGTACACAAAGCATGGGACGTGATCGAGCAAGAAACAGAGGAAATCGAGAAGAATGACATGGCGATTGCATTGATTTTTCAGTCGATACCTGAAGCTCTGGTGTTACAAGTTGGAGACATAGACAATGCTAAGAAGGTGTGGGAGGCAATCAAAGCGAGACATATAGGAGCGGATAGAGTCAAAGAAGCTAGACTTCAAACCCTAATGGCCGAATTTGATCGTTTAAAGATGAAAGACAATGACACTATTGATAACTTTGTTGGGAAACTATCAGAGATTGCATCAAAATCCAGCGCGTTAGGAGAAATTATCGAAGAAACAAAATTGGTAAGGAAATTTCTTTCTTCCCTCCCATGAAAGAGGTATATCCACATAGTTGCTTCACTTGAACAAGTCTTGGACCTCAAAACAACGAGTTTTGAGGATATTATTGGTCGTCTGAAAGCATACGAGGAGCGAGTGTGTGCAGAAGAAGAAGAAGATGCTCCAGATAGTCAAAACAAACTGATGTATACATCAAATGAGGCATCACAATCACAACCTGCGAGAGCATATCAAGATTATCAAGGAGATTAAAGAAACAGAGGTCGAGGAGGACGTTATTATAACAGAGGAGGGCGAGGCCGTGGCAGAACGTATAGAGATTTTGATATCTCGAAGATCACATGTTTTCGATGCGATAAAAAGGGCCACTTTGCATCAAGCTGCCCGGACAGATTGCTTAAGCTACAAGAGGCATATGAGACTAAAGAAGACGACACACATGAAGAGGATGCATTGATGATGCACGAAGTGGTATATCTGAACGAAAGAAACGTGAAGCCAAAGGAGTTTGAAACATATACGAGTAGAGACAACATATGGTACTTGGACAATGGCGCGAGTAATCATATGACGGGTAATCGACATTACTTCAAAGCTCTCGATGAAACCATTACAGGAAAAGTTAGGTTCGGCGATGACTCAAGGATTGACATTAAAGGAAAGGGATCAATTCTATTTTGTACCAAGAACGGTGATCGAAAGACTTTGGCAGATGTATACTTCATTCCCGAGCTTAAAAGTAACATTATCAGCCTAGGACAGGCTACTGAGTCAGGCTGCGATGTCCATATGAAAGAGGAATATCTTACTCTGCATGACAAGGATGGTAACTTGATCACTAAGGCAAAACGATCACAGAATCGTCTGTACAAAGTTGTGATGGAAATCGTCGAAAGTAAGTGCCTCCAAGCCATTGGACAAGATGATACTACAACTTGGCACACACGACTCGGTCACATCGGAGCTGAATCATTGAAAACTATGGTTAGAAAGGAGCTTGTCGTCGCATTACCTAAGTTAACCGTTGAAAAGGAAACATGTAAATCATGCTTACTTGGCAAGCAGGCAAGACAACCGTTTCCGCTGACAACTTCATATCGAGCTAAAGGAATCTTGGAACTTATGCACGGCGACCTTTGTGGACCAATCTCCCCGTCAACAGCATCAAGAAGCAGATACATGTTTGTGATTATAGATGATCATTCCAGATACATGTGGTCTATTCTCTTAAAAGAAAAAGGAGAAGCGTTTGAAAAATTTCAAAAATTCAAAGCGAGTGTGGAGCTTGAGACTAAATCTAAGATTAAGTGTTTCAGAACTGATAGGGGTGGTGAGTTCACATCCACAGCGTTCAATGGTTTCTGTGAGGAATAAGAATAGTGCGACAATTAACTGCTCCGTACTCTCCGCAGCAGAACGGGGTCGTCGAGAGAAGAAACAAAACTCTCATGGAGATGACAAGAACCCTGCTAAAGCATATGTCATTACCGAATCATCTGTGGGGCGAGGCTGTGCGTCATGCTACGTACCTCATCAACCGAGTTGGTACGAAGTCTCTGACTGATCAGAAGCCGTACGAGGCTCTAAAGGGGAGAAAACCTAATATTGAGCACTTGCGAATCTTTGGATGCATAGGCTATGCGAAGGTCGACACTCCGTTCCCAAAGAAACTCGATGACAGATCAAGGACTTTGGTTCATCTAGGCACAGAGCCGGGCTCTAAAGCTTACTGATTATATGATCCATCTCGTAAACGGGTAGTAGTGAGCCGCGATGTGTGCTTTGATGAGAAGAAGACGTGGGAATGGACATCATCAAGCTCCGAAGAAGACAAACCAGGAACGTTAGTGATCTCGTTTGGTCAATATGGAAACAGAGGAGTAAGAAAAGATGAAGATAAAGAAGAAACAGAGGAAGGCAATGATGAGACAGTCGAAATAGAGCACAACCTACCCGATAACAGTAACGATGATGTAACTGAGACAAGTGAGTTGAGAAGATCTACAAGAGTAAGTAAGAAACCAGGGTACCTTGACGATTACGTTTGTCTAGCAGAGGAGGAAGGAGAACGTCTGTTGCTGTTGATAAACGAGGAGCCATGGGATTTTAGAACAGTCGTAGAAGAGAAAGTGTGGAGAGATGCATGTGAGGAAGAGATATCATCGATCGTCCGGAACAAGACATGGGATTTAGTCGAGTTACCACCTGGAGCTAAGGCCATTGGACTCAAGTGGATATTCAAGATAAAACGGAACTCGGATGGGAGTATAAACAAATATAAATCCAGGCTTGTTGCAAAGGGATATATCCAAAGGCATGAGATTGATTTCGAAGAAGTATTTGCTCCAGTAGCTCGAATTGAAACCGTTCGCTTCCTCATTGCTCTGGCTGCATCTCACGGATGGCAGATACATCACTTAGATGTTAAAACTGCTTTCCTCAATGGAGACTTAAAAGAAGACGTTTATGTCACGCAACCAGAAGGGTTTGTAGTTGAAGGTAGTGAACACAAGGTCTACAAGTTACACAAGGCGCTTTACGGTTTGAAGCAGGCTCCAAGAGCTTGGAATGAGAAGTTAAATAAGGTGCTTGGGGAGATGAAGTTTATCAAGTGTTCGAAAGAACCATCATTGTATCGAAAGCAGGAGAAAAAGCATCTCCTACTCGTTGCTGTCTACGTAGATGATCTCTTGGTCACAGGATCAAGTATTGACATGATAGAGGAGTTCAAAGCGGGAATGTCAGCATGTTTTGAGATGAGTGATCTCGGGCTGTTAACCTATTACCTAGGTATTGAGGTCATTCAATACGATGGAGGGATTAAGATTGTGCAAGAAAGATATGCAAAGAAGATATTGGAGGAGTCAGGTATGAGTGAGTGCAACGCTGTACAAGCTCCAATGGACTCGGGACTGAAGCTCTCTATGGCCAAAGATGAGCAATCAGTAGACGAGAAGGAGTACAGAAGGCAAATAGGGTGCTTACGATATCTGATTCATACACGGCCAGACTTGTCTTATTCTGTGGGTGTATTGAGCAGATACATGCATGAACCAAAAGTATCTCACGCAGGAGCCCTCAAGCAGGTACTTAGGTATCTAAAGGGATCTATGTCTTATGGTCTCTCGTACAAGAAAGCGGGTAGGAGAGAACTAGAAGGTTATGTGGACAGTGGACACAATATCGACTAGGATGATGGAAGAAGTACCACAGGTCACATTTTCTATCTCGATGACTGTCCAATTTCGTGGTACTCGACGAAGCAAGAGACCGTAGCTCTCTCATCCTGCGAGGCTGAATTCATGGCTGCCACCGAAGCTGCCAAACAGGCGATTTGGTTGCAGGAGTTACTAGAAGAGGTCAGTAAGGAGATGTGCAAGAGAACCACCATCTACATTGACAACAAATCAGCGATAGCATTGACAAAAAATCCTATTTTCCACGGACGCAGTAAACACATACACAAGCGCTATCACTTCATAAGGGAATGCGTCGAGAACGAGCAGATAGAGGTCCTTCACGTGCCTGGCAACAAGCAGAAAGCGGACATACTAACCAAGGCACTTGGAAGGATTAAGTTCAAAGAAATGCGAGACCTTATCGGAGTTGAAGAAGTGAAGAAAGTAGACTTCAAGTTTAAGGGGGTGATTGTTGGAGATAAACTTGAAGTTTGAAGATAACTTAGAGAATAAGTTATTACAATCCTATTCGAGTTATGTTTAGGATAAAATAGGTTTTACTAATATGTTTAGGATAAATATATCTCTATATAAGAAGATGGTGAGATGTGTCATGAACTTGTGAGATTAGAGATTATTTGTGAGAGCTTAGGTTTTGAGTGATTTTCCTAAGTTAATAAGAAGAGAATTCTTATATAATCTTGAGTGTTCATAAGCTAAGCTAATATAATATTGGACCGAAACAACGACCCGTACCTATAAAATTCATGCAAACACAATAAACGTAGATATAAACAACATTTCCTCTCGGCTAAAAAAGAATCTACATATATATATGTGTGTGTATTTAAAGAGGGACTAGAATCTGACCTTTGCATCCTATTCTGAAAAAAAGATGGGATCTCGAGCAATTCACAAGGCTTAAAGAATTCTATTGTCTCTCCGATGATAGGAAAACCCATTGAACCTGGCGGTAACTTGCCATTGCACCTGACGTTTGGGTTCGACCATCGGTACAACCACTGGCTGATCCTCACAACCACTAAAGCTATGATTAATATCTCAACGTTCCACATGAAACTCATCGTGCGCTGTCTCTCAAGTCTCAATGATTACTTCACAACGCAACCTTCATTTTGATTAAATAAATAAAATTTCTGCTGTTATAGTTTGAACATGTGTTGTGTACATAACCAAGTGATGGTAGCCTAGTGGCAATCTCTTGGGGCTTGGTGTGTATCCACATCAGTCATGGGTTCGATTTGCCATGGAAACTAAATTATCACTTTTTGGCAAGTCTGGGCTTGGGTTTTGGTCCAAGTGGTTTACATGGTGGGTCATAACAGATGATTGGTCCACCTCATGGCATTAGTCGGAAGGTATTCCAAACTCGGGTCAGGCAGTGTTGTACGCTTTCGGATTAGTCCACTTTGTAGCACTAAGTGCGTTCCTCCTGGAGCCGATCGATAGGGTTTATCAGAAAAAAAATTTGTGTGGACATTGTTAGATGTTGTGATTAAAATAAGAGTAAAAAGAGTTTTTTATAGGCTAAATCTTTAAATAAAATTTAGAGTATCTTCAATGCTAAAGTTTTTTTTTCTTGTTTCGTTTATACAATGCTAAAGTTTGTAGGAAGATATCTCTAAAAAATATTAGAAATTACAAAAGGTAGATTTTTTGTAAGTATATTAAATGAGAATTCATGGGATACTCTCCATAGATATTTTTGAGCCATTTATTAATATTAATTTTATCTTTGTAAAAGTGGAAATTAATTGTATATTACAAATCTATCTATCTATCTATCTATCTATATATATGAAAGAAGGTTTGCTTCGCTCCTAGGGTATCCACGTCATCGTCCACCTCGCTAATTCGAAGCCTGACGTCGCGACATCTGTCCCTCTTTCAAACACTGCATTTCGTCTTTGTTCTCTTTTTTTTTTCTCTTTCTGTCGTCTCTTCTTCTCGCCGTAATACTTCGCCAAAACCGCGATCGCCTTAAAAATCGGAGACATCCTTCCCGGTGAATCTCCGGCGTACACACGCAGTCCATCAACCAAAATCACATCCCAGTCGATCTCGAACACGGAATTGGGTAAGTCATTGATACCAGATTCGTGTATTGAGTGAAAAAAAGTAACGACCTTTGATCTCTTATGAGCATCTTTTGATTTGATTTTTTGGGAATTTAGTAAATAACCTTATCGCCATCAATGGAGAACGGAGGCTCCACCTCCTCTTCCTCGGGATTATCATCATCTTCTCTTCAAGCCTCTATGCAAGAATTCAAACTCTTTGAGACTCAATCGGTACCATACTACTTCCACCTTTCACCTTTTGATCGCTTGGTTAATTTGTAGCTAAGATGAATAGTTGGTCAAACGAGACCGGTTTTGTTTATGTTACCGTCGCCATACCTACGGTTTACTGACACCCTTCATTTTGTATTATTTTTCTTTTATAAATTTGCTCAAGAGTGTTAGATTTTGCTGACAACTCTGATTTAGATTGCAGGATATTATACCTTATTATTTTGTTAAAGTTTTGTTAACGCACATCCGCTTCAATGACGAAGGAAACAGGGAGTTTCGGAAAGAGGAGGAACAAGAGTCACACACTCTGTGTGAGAGATGTGGCCGTCGCAGCTTCCACATCCAGAAGAGCCGTTGCTTCACCTGTGCTTACTCGCAAGAGACCTACAACTGGAGTGTGAAGACAATCCGTAGAAAGACTACAGGAACTGGAAGGATGAGGTATCTTCGCAATGTGCCTCGCAGGTTCAAGACCAGTTTCAGGGAAGGTACCGAAGCTAAGCCAAGGAACAAGGCAGCGGCTTCATCAGCTTAAACTGTTGTTTTGAGTATTTAAAGGAAGAGAGTTAAAACTTAGTTTTTGGCTTCTGAGTTTGTTCGCACATGATTACTATTATTGTTCATTTGATTAGTAATATCCTTCGGTTGTGTTGTTTACTTCTTTTTTATAAAAGTTTTGAACTTGGATGAGATTTCTTTTACCTTTGCAATTTGCAAATCTCTTTTCCATTATTTATTTTGTGTTAGACTATGCATCAAAGTTTTATCGTATTTTATAGACTGTGTCCAACTGTCCATCATTGTCCAGCTGCATATGGTTATTGGATTTTTTTGGCGATTTGAAAAAACAAAAAGGAAGGGACTCTTATTAGCTTTTGACCAAACCATGAATACACGGTTAACGGTTTCCAACAATCTTCTGATGGTTTGATTAATTTTACTTCACTTTACTTTCAGCCCGACTGCTCAAAGCTGAACACCTGTGATGATGATTTAGTTTGTTTAGGTCCGTTTGATACTAGATCTGGATTCAGATTTGTGTATTCACACATGTCTTTGTCTAATCTTTGGATGTATGACATTTTATGTTGAGTCTTTTATATATTGAAATAAATTAGGTAGGTAAACATGTTATTTCTTTCTCTATATGTATATTTAACTTTTTCCAAATCGATGATTGTTGTTCAATTTTTGGTTGATAAATTTCTTTTATGGATATAAAATGAAATCTATTACTCATTCATTCCGAATAAGAATAATTGATGTTTTAAATTTTCTTATTGTATGTGAAAGATTATATTTTAGAGTATAGCTAATACAATTTTCTTTAAAACAAAATCATCAGATAGTTGTCTTTGGGTAAAACTATAATATTGGTTGTAAATATCTTATTTTAAAAATATTGTTGTTAGATATTTTAAGAATTGATTTGTCAAAAATAAGTTTCAGAATATTTCATTATTTTGTAATATTGGTGAGTTTAATAATTTAAACTAATTAAAATGTTATTACTTAATATTTTTTACTAATTAATAATTTTGATATTTTGTTTAATCGAAGAAACACATATATAATACTTGGTATTCAAAAAATAGGTTTCAGAATATTTAATAATTTTTAATATTGGTGGATTTAAAAATGTAAACTAATTAAAATGTTATTACTTAATAATTTTTACTACTTAATAATTTTGATATTTTGTTTAATCGAAGAAAAACATATACAATACTTGGTATTGAATGTTTTGAAATCTCTGGTAGAACAGAACGAGGCCAAAATTATGAAATTGAACCTTCATCTTGAAGTGTAACAAAAAAAAGTATTATATAAAAAAGAACCTCAACTTGAAAAAGAGATTTCTTGAGATTAAGGATGCAACTGGAATGCATTTTTTAGAATTCATGTGCATTCAAAAAAAAATTCACCAGTTACAATTAAAAAGTGGAATGTGTATTTCATTTCATTTCATAACATTGCAGAAAAAAATTAACTATCATTTGAAAAATCATTCCAAATCAAAAACGTTTTGGAATAAGTGGAATACTGATTTCATTCCATTAAATTCCAGAAATAGTAATTCCTATCATTTCACATATTCTTTTTAGTTGTTACCAGTTACACCCTAAAAAGAATGTGATGATGAAGATGGGTGAAAGTACCTGATTCTTTGAAATTAATCCTAATTTGATAATTCAAAAAAAAATTGTGTTTATATGTCTACGAGGTTTAAAACTATTTCTATACAAAGTTCCAAAAATTTGAGTAGCCATATATATTTTTGCGAATTGATTCTATAAATAATGCAAAACGTTTTTATTTAATCCCTTTACGTCCAAACATTCTTAAATACCATGAAAGTTATTGTACACTTTTTTTTTGTAAATGCTATCATAAAACACATACAATAAAATATATAATGATATAGTTATACATAACACATGTGAATCATATCCCGCGCGTAACGCGGACCGACCCTAGTATATAAATAATGATATTTTGTATTTGAGATACTTAATTAAAGATACTATCCACTGAAAATGTTTTTAGAAAACACATGTCTATCAATGGAAGATTCAATCTTTTATGTCTGATTAAAATTTAATTACATGATCAGTTTAATTATGATAAAAAAAAAATTGAGAATTCTTGTAAGAAAATTCAAATGTGCTTTTAGGAATCCCACAAATATGACATGTGACAATGATAAACACACCTTTAACGATAACAAATATTTACTTTGTGTTACAAAAGGATCAAAGACATTGTGCGAAAAAATGTCGAGAAAACACATGAATTTGTATAGTGTCACTTTACTTGTTATCATCACTACACAAATAATTGGTTTTAGATGTTTTATTAATTTTGACTTGGTTTTATTTTCCTTTTTCATTAATGTGTTTATAAGAATCTAGTTATAGATGTTTTATTAATTTTGACTTGGTTTTATTTTTGTTAAGATAGATTTGCAATTACATTTTACATATATGTACTGATTGTTATTGTCTTTTTTTATCATCATGCATTAAATTACTATATTAACTTATAATGTTGAAAGTTAAAAATGTTTTATTTTTATGGTTAAGATATTACATTCCAAAAAAAGGGTTATTTACAGAGGATTCTCTAACCTTTGATTTTATTTGAGAGCCAAAAACAGATTAATAGATTTAAAACGTGAAAGAGGAGGATCTGAGAACGCAAATTTGACTTTGTTGGTTAACTTTTACAGTCTTTCTTTTCCATAACTTTGTTAAAATATATAAGAATATGAATCACTTAACTCATCAATTAGTTTTCATATTGGAACAGTATATAGTATATAGTTAATTAGTAAAGGACAAGCTGTTGCTGAAGAGTTACGATTTACAAAGTCACCTCGGCAAGAGATTTGGTACATACTAACTTGTTCTTTGTAGGTACAAGAATTGGTACAAAATGTGGAAGCTGAGGATAGGAGCTGAGGCGGGACAAGACCCTTACTTGTTCAGCACCAACAATTATCTCGGGAGGCAAATTTGGGAGTTCGATGCTGACGCAGGCTCTGCAGAGGAATTAGCCGAGGTCGAGGAGGCTCGACGGAATTTCGCAGCCAATAGGTCACACTACAAGGCCAGTGCAGATCTCCTATGGCGTATGCAGGTAAAACCCTTCACATTAACATCAATTTCTGTAACGTTGTAGAGCATAATATTATTTTTATATTTTTATTTATTGAAAAGTTTCTAAGAGAGAAAAAATTCGAGCAAAATATTCCGCGAGTGGTAATAGATGATGCAGAGAAAATAGCGTATGAAGACGCAGAGAAAGCACTAAGAAGAGGGATACTCTATATGGCTGCGTTGCAGGCTGATGATGGACACTGGCCGGCTGAAAACTCTGGTTGCATGTTCTTTATCGCCCCCTTTGTGAGCTATATGTTTTACTACTCTCACAACTAAATCATAATTAAAAGTCTATCTGAGAATAAAAACAAATCAACAATTCAAAATATATCAGGTCATATGCTTGTATATCACTGGCCATCTGGATAAAATCTTCTCTCAAGAACATCGGAAAGAGATGTTACGTTACATGTACAACCATCAGGTTCTTGATTAATAATATAGTTATTTTATAATATAGCTTATCTGTCTTTTAAAATAATCGATAATCTAACGAGGACATAAGATCATCACCGGTGAGAATATCTCATAGGATTCTTTCGGTAATAAAGCAAAGACAATTTCTCGTGAGATAGACTATGTCATAAGTGTTAATTAGAGATTCAATTTACACATAAAAAAAACATAACCATATAATCAAAATATTAATTTTATTTTTGAAAAACTGAAGTTAGTTTCTTCCGATGCCCTAAATAACATATATAAAACGATGCATGGTCCCGTTTTAAAACTAATATATATGTATATACGCCCGGGTTTTCTGTTTAAATTTTAATTTTGATTATATATTTAGCATATTTATTTTAATATATATATATATATATATATATAAATATAATTTAGAATCTATTATAAAAATATAAGTAGCTTAGAAAAATATAAAATAATTTTAAATCATTTCTTTGCTTTTGTCTTACGCAATTCAAAAGCTTTAGTATCTAACTTTCTTTTGTTATTTGAAATTATATATAAGGTGAAAGGCAAAATAAACAAAAACTAATTAAATTTTCGTTATGGTATTTAATTGGTTGAGTTGTGGACATGTTTCATTTCACTTAAAACCATCTATAAGACTATAACGTTTGTTTTCAATTAGTCTGTACTTAATTTAATGGATTCTCTCCCTTTAAGTTTACAATCCTATTTATTTTTATGTTTTTTTCCTAAATCAGACATTTAAAATTGTATTATTTTCAAGATCAGATAACTTGCAACTATGTCACTAAAAATTGCAAACTGAGTTCTCACAATAAAATTTTTGCATTTATAACCCAACTAATCAGATCCATTATCTAAATATTATTTATCTTATTTTCACAGATGTTTGAAAATGTACCTTTTCAAAATTTTGTTACACTTCGTCCAAAGTATGTTTTGATGTAAATACACCATTTACATTATTTTTTTGATCAAAAATGCACCATTTATATAATATATATATATATATAATCCTATTTTCATTTCAAAATTTTATGTTGATTAAAAAAGTTATCACCAGAGTATAACAAATTTTGTGTTGTGGTTTTTATTTTTTTTTATTTTTTTTTATTTTTTTTGAACACGTGTTGTGGTTTTTATTTATATCGTAGTTGTTATGTCAAACGATAATGCACTAAATCAGAATGTAACTGAGGTTTTTATTTTAGAACAAAACAATATAATACAACCAAGATAGGCTATTTAAATATGTCTAGATCGTGTTTCACTTTATTCATTGTTTTCACTTTCGTTCCTACATTCGAACCAAACATGGTTGACTTTGTGATATGAGTTATTTCGTATGCGTCCGGAGATGATTTATAGTACACAATACTGGTGAATTTGATTTTGAAAAATAGTTTGAATTGGAGAAGAAGTGTTGGGCTAACATATTTTACGAATTTAAGGGTTTTCATTATTAATCGCGCTACGTGCAGAAAATTTAAGTATTTTATTTAACTTAATAAGTTATTTGAAAGTGTTTGGTTATATATTTCATGTGATTCAACATTCTTGACCATCCGTTTCGATTAAAAATGATATTCGAATTCTATAATTCAACTGTGAGATTGGTTTAATGAAACTATGTTATATTTATTTTGGTGGTATTGTTCTCTTTTATTTTTTAGCGCATATGTTTTACTTATGTGTTTATATGTTATATGTTATGTTGTTTTGTATTACGTCTCTAGTTTTGTATTTTTAGAATCATGTCGTTACTTTTGTGGTTGTTGAGTAAATTTAAATTTATATATGATTTTATTTGAGTGTATATAATACATTTATATTGCCACTGTATTATAAGAATAAAACTAATTTATGAATTTGAAGTATCATTTTTAATATCTAAAGCATATACATCAGCTAGTGAAAGATAAATTTAATTAAAATAAAATTTAATTGTTATCTAATTAGTCTTCTATTTTATCTACTTGAATTCTCACTTTAACTTTTTGTTCTCGGCTTTAGGATCATTGGGTTTCTTATTTGCAATTTTATAAAATAGAACTATGTAATCACTTGACCTTTAAGCTAACGATGATACATAAGGTTGACTATAAAACATTAATTGCGGTTTTAGAAATCGTATTCTCTTTTTACGTCTTCTTATATGGATTTATTTATATATTAAGACAATGATGGAAAGAAAAGTATTTTTTTTGCTAAAAAAAAAGTATTTGTATTTATACAATAATGGAAGATATAATGATCAAGAGGAATATACATGAGAATCATGTCATTGCTTTTGTTTTAATGTTGCAAAGTGAAATCAAAATAAAGAAATCAAGAGCATATTATATATATATTTTTTTTACAGCGAGCATATTATATTCTACAACTTCTATTTGTACGGCTCTTCCCTAATATGTAAATTTCTTTGTTGGCTTTCATTTTTCTCCTCGGGTTTTATTATGTAAACTCATATAGTATCTGCAGGGAAAATTCAAAGAGAACTGTTTTATAAAAGACGTTTTGGTTACTGAATGTAGTTAATCAAGTATTCTTTCTGTTTTAATTTAATTTCTTTGTAGAATAAAACTTTTTTCTACACAATTTCAATACAGTATTTTATTGATTTATTTATTTTATCCTTAACTAAATTAAGAAAAACAATAAATAACTAATATTTCTTAGTTCGTGTTACATGTTGCTAGGGGAGTACATAAAGTTTGTAGCTCATGCATACTTTCACGTAGGATGCACTGTTTCACAGAGTTCTCCAATGTCTTGAAGCTCATGTAAGAAGAAAAGAGAAAGGCTTACGTTAGAAGTTCTCTCCAGAAAGAGGTTAAAGTATCATTAGTATGAATGAAGCGATTAAAGGTAGGAAGGATGTGTTGTTTTGTTTGATAGATTGAAGGAATAGTGGGATTTTTGGATTGTTACATTTGTGGTGAGCTGGTTATTATATTCCTGGTGGTCCCACCGTAGACTGTTAAAATTGTTAGTATGTAATGCAAGTGTCCAGTTTAGAACTTTCGATGGTTAGAAGGCTTAATGTCATGGTTACTTTACAAAGGGCTCCAATGGTTAAGTTCAAAGAAGAGATTAACGCTCCAAACTGAATTCTAATCAATTAACATAAATGTGAAATAATATATACACACGAAAGTGGTCACCATATACGTTAGATATTTTTAATGTAAACATAACCTTCCTAACAACTTAAAACAAATCTACAAATTTGTAGTTTACGGAAGCCTCTAGAAGGTACTCTTATCAACTGGTACCTGAAAGAATTCATGATAATATCTTCAAATATTGTTTAACCAGCTTAGAAATTATTAACACACACAAAGCAAGTCAGATTAGACTTACCAAAGCAAAGCAAAGACAATGTGTTGCCTAATAGCGTCAGAGTTAATAATTATGTTGGGTGATTAGGTTATTGGCTACTCACTTCCAAGTAAGGCGTTTGTCTCGTAAGTTGTAGTAGAAAATAGAAATAGATTCAGATTTTTCATTCTGGGAGATTGATTCTATATTGAATACTTCAAACATAACAAATTTCAATTTTACTTACAACAAGACAGTGACATTAAAACTGAAGGCTAGAGAAATCTTGATAACTAACAAAAACAACATTATACGGGTCCAAGAATTTATCTTACATAAATAATTATAGTTTTCCTGGAGATATGCAGTTTTGACCATATGTAATGCATGTAATTAGAGTGAAGATGAGTTCAAACCTCGCTAATGTTTCTTCAAACTTCCTTGTAGCTAGCAATAACTTCTCATTGAAAGGATGTTTCACAATACCCTGAAACACATCAAGTAGAAACACACACCCTTAAACTCTGAAGAACAGAATACACAGTTTCATGGTGATAGCATCGAAACGTTTAAAGGGATTTCCAGTAAAAATTATAATTTCCAAATCAGAAAGAGTCTTAAGATTTGAAGCAAATAGTGAATCAGAGAATGATGGTTTCATTACTTGCCTCAACTTGCCTTCTGGAGATATTGAACATGATGATGATGATGATCTCATCTAAGTATATAGCATTTTCCATTGACTTTTTTGCATTTTTTCACTGGTCCGTCCCAATCTCTTAATGCTTTTAAAGCAGCAAAAATAAAAATTCCAAAGGATTTAAGAGAAAGGTTATAAGGACATATCTTAATTTCAGATCAAGCGTTGCTTTTTACAGTGTAATATTTACCTCAGATTAACCCTCTTTAGATTCTTCAGAGTTGGCCCAGGTCTCAGATCAAAAATTTCTTTATCACCATCGCTCTTAACCCAAGATTACTCCTCTGTATCATCCTCCTTTTTTTCTGAGAGAGATGCATTCGCCATTCTACTGATAAAAGAAGTTTCAATTGTTATTAAGATTTGTGAGGATGATGTTTACGGTATGTAGATGTACCTTTTTATAGCTGTAGATGCACCGCTTGGAAGAGAGGAAGATGAAATGAATGAGAGATTGTGGTTGAAGTGGGTCAAGGAATTAAGAACCTCTTTAATGGCATTGAATTAATTGAGCCTGTAACGCTTCCTTGGAGAAGAACATGAGACGAAACGACACTAAAACATCACGCTCCAAGGAATTTACATGACGATTCATCACAAATTACTCTCCAGAATCTCCCTCCATCGTCGGAGATGAATGAAAATCAAAACACACAAAGAACCCTAGAAATCTAGTGCCGACGTCTTGAGGAAGGTGACGATAAAAATGGGCTAAGCTTTTGCTTATCTCTTCAGCCCAATTAACCAAAAACAAAGACTCTCGTGAAAGCCCATTAAACTTCAGAATAAATAAAACGATGAGTTTCATCATACAGGGACACGTGTCGCGCGTACAGGAGCTGAGTTTCTGACGTGACATCCTATGTGGCTGCACTGGGAGAGAGTAAACATGATTTTATATATATAGATAGATATTGAGTTTAGTCAAACAATCGAAAAGAGATGTTGTTACGTTACATCTATAACCATCAGATATTTGATTAATGACATAGGTTGTGTGTTCATATAGCTGTCTTCCAGAATAAACGATCAGGACGTATATAACATCTATAGAACTGTGCATGCGCCCTGTTAACAAAAACTTTATATGTAATTTTTTTGGTTATTGGTGAATCACTAATCGATATTTAAATGATTGAAATTTCTTATCAAAGACATCACACTGTTTGTGCTTATATTAAAAGGTAAACAATCTAAGAAAAAAAAGAGTGAAACAGAGAAGAGAGAGAGGAGTATTTATTAGTTAATGTTTGGGATTATTTTGAAGTTATATAAAAATTGGTATTCTCATATTATGCACCATTTTAGTAATATTCGCTACGTGACGTCAATAGTATTTCATTCTTGTTTTTTTTGACCGAGTAGTATTTCATTCTTCTTATCTAGAACGAGGATGGTGGCTGGGGAATACACGTAGAAAGCCACAGTTTTATGTTCAGCACGGTCCTTAATTATATTTGCCTAAGAATATTTGGGGAAGAAGAAGATCATGACGGTATAAAGAGTGCTTGTGCAATGGCTCGTAAATGGATCCTCGACCATGGTGGTGCTACCTATACGCCACTGCTCGGAAAAGCTTGGCTTTCGGTATTTACGACTCTCTATCTCTGGGGTTATATATTTTCAAAGTCACTCATTATTAATTTGTTAATATTAATTGCTACTTATAAGTGATAACAATTAGAGTTATTCTTGGGTTCACCCCCTAGGATGAAGGTTCACCGGCCAATAGAATTTCATTATTTCAAATTCGATATCTTTAAAAAAAGTAAACAAAATATTATCAAGTTATATTATGTTTTTAAAATTAAAAAAATTAAAAAAATAGCAGCTACAGAAAAAAAAAATTAAAAAAATATTTTTAACGTCGTCAGCAAAATACTAAACCCTAAATCCTAATCCCTAAACCCTAAACCCTTGGGTAAACCCTAAACTCTAGGATAAATTTTAAACTCTAGGATAAATCTTAAACTCTAAATCAAAATCACTAAACACTAAAACACTCAAGGGTTTAGGGTTTACGATTTAGGGTTTAGAGTTTTAGGATTTAGTGTTTTTATTTAGAGTTTAGGATTTATCCAAGGGTTTAGGATTTACCCAAGTCAATATTATTGGTTGGTAAACCTAGAAGTTCATCCTAGGAGGTGAACCCAAGAATAAGTCTAACAATTAGGTTCTTGGAGTGTATCATTGGTCTGGCTGCAAGCCCATCCCGCCTGAGTTCTGGCTCCTTCCGTATTCTTCTCCTATTAATGGAGGTTTGAATTTGACTCCCTTAATATATGATGGCATTGACAGATTACCATTGAATTAGTAACAAACAATGTATACAATTTCAGTTTTACTGCGTAGCTGTTTAGAATGTATTCATATATAAAATAATCATGCGTGCAGGCACTGTATGGATTTATTTGCGGGACGTTTTCATGGGTTTATCAGACTTGTATAGTAAAAAGTTCGTAGCCACACCTACACCACTCATTCTACAGGTCCGTGAAGAGTTTTATGATCAGCCTTACGAAGAGATTTGTTGGAGCCAAGCTCGCAATCTATGCGCAAAGGTAACTTAAACCATAAGTACATGTTGTGTTAGGGTAAAATGCATCTTCCGATGTCAGATATATATGAAAGTGTGATTATGATATGCAGGAAGATCTTTACTTTCCACAGTCATTTGTACAAGACTGGTTTTGGAACATTGTTCATATGTTTTCGGAGAATATCTTCAACCTTTGGCCTTTCAACAAGCTCATAAGGCATAAAGCTCTCCAGAAAACAATGGAAATCATTCACTACCATGACGAAGCCACCCAATACATAACCGGTGGAGCTATCCCAAAGGTAAACATTTTTGTATGATGTTATAATTTTCTTTTATGTGTAACAAGTTGTAAATGTTCCTTTTTGATATATCTAGCCATTTCACATGCTTGCCTGTTGGGTTGAAGACCCAAAGAGTGATTATTTTAAGAAACATCTCGCTAGAGTCCCAGGCTTCTTATGGATTGGCGAGGATGGCCTGAAAATCCAGGTAATTAGTTAACTCATACTCCTATATTTCAAATCAAAATCAAGAAGACTCTCCACACTATTAATATTTTTCTTTTAGTTAATACTACATTATACTTGTGTAGACTTTTGGTAGCCAAATATGGGATACAGCCTTCTTGCTACAAGTGATGTTAGCTGCTGATGTTAATGATGAGATTAGGTCAACGCTTATAAAGGGATACTCCTACTTGAGGAAATCTCAGATTAGAGAACCCTCCTGGTGACTTTATCAAAATGTTTTGAGACATATCAAAAGGAGGTTGGAGTATTTCAGACAAAGATCAAGGGTTGCATGTTAGTGATTGTATTTCTGAGAGTTTAAAGGTGTGTGTCTTATCTCTTTTGGATTCCTTCTTTAGCTAACAAAATTTGTGATGTCAATAAACTCCTGATATACAATTTTTGTTTCTATTTTCTAATGGAATTTTGATTCAAAACTAATTGATAATGATGAGTAGATTTTTCAAAACATTCTATATAATATATTTTGGTCCCATCGTACTTATATGAGGTTTTAACATGATTATTGACAAATCATGTATATATGTGGCTAGTGTTGCCTGATCTTTGAAAGCATGCCGTCTGAGTTCACTGGCGAGAAAATGGATGTGGAGAGGCTTTATGATGCCATCAATATGCTTCTCTATTTGCAGGTAGCTATTTTATTTTTCTCATTAAGGGTACTTTTGTGAGTTTTTGATTAAGTTCTAACAAAGAGTTTAATTTTTTATATTAAAAAATCAATAGTTAGCTATACTATGCGTTATACTAACAATTAATGCAAGAAAAATCTATGATAAAGAAATCATTAGTATTAACTTTTAATTAAGGTTTCATTTGATTTCTCTTAAACAAAATGTTAAGAGTTTGTTAGTAACGATTTGTTTGCGTAAAATACAAACAGGGCAATAACGGAGGTATAGCAATATGGGAGCCAGCGCCTGGAAAAACCTGGCTAGAGGTACCATTTATTTATTTTAATTGTTCTGATTTAATATATGTTTCAAGTTTTATTTTTGTGATAAAAATGAAAAGAGGCTAATGGGCATAATGTAACGATGCCTAAAACTAAAATGCAGTGGCTTAATCCTGTGGAATTTGTTGAGGAGTCGACCGTCGAACATGAGTATGCAACCTTCTTGACTTCCTACTTGTTTCTATTTTTATTAGTTAATAAATCTTGTGTTTTTTAAAACTAATTTAAAGTATGGTACACAACGTTTTTAAGGTCTCTAGAATGCACGGGGTCGGCCATAGTGGCATTAATGCAATTTATGAAACAGTTTTCCGACCATAGACGGGAAGAAATCGAAGGGTTTGTAACAAAAGGAGTGAAATATATAGAGGACTTGCAAATGCCTAATGGTTCATGGTATGGAAACTGGGGTGTATGCTTCATTTATGGGACCTTCTTTGCGGTCCGAGGTTTGGTGGCTGCAGGCAAGACTTACCATAATTGTGAGACGATCCGTAGAGCGGTTCGGTTTCTTATCGAGACACAGAACATTGAAGGTGGTTGGGGAGAGAGTTATCTCTCTTGTCCCAGAAAGAAATATACTCCCTTGGATGGAAACAAGACCAATGTGGTGAATACAGGACAAGCAATGATGGCTCTAATTATGGGTGGTCAAATGGAGAGAGACCCTTTGCCTGTTCACCGTGCTGCCAAAGTTTTGATTAATTCACAGTTGGATAATGGTGATTTCCCACAACAGGTAAATTGGTCTTCCCATATGTAGGTTCTTGTTATCTTGAATATCTAGTAAAAATTTAAGGGGTATTGGTTCAACTCCACTGGGAAAAAAACTATTTAAAAAAAATAAAAATTTAAAATAGTTTGAATTTTGTCTTATAGAAAACGTGGGTACTCGGAGAATCCGCATTGAGGGTTTATGGGGAGAGATCACACAGAAATCAAGGAAAAAAAAAATAATTCAATCCCATGAACTCCTCTCTCCTAAAGCTCTCTGGGCTGAACCCCTCTTTCCTGAAGTTCATCACTGTAGCGGTCCCACGTGTCGTGGCGACCCGCGATTGGTCTAGTTTTTTTTTTAACTCGTGATCTAAATAAAAATAATAATTATAAAATAAAATAGTGATAGAATAACTTCTATAATATTGTTCAAAATTTAAATATTAAAAAATCCAAAACATAAATATTAAATACTAAATAGAAACCAACACATGACAAAAATAAAAAATACAACACCTAATATAAATTAAATTAAAACAAAACTAATGATCCAAATCCCTATTATTCGTGAGAGTCTTGAGCCAATTCATCTTCAATATCTTATATGTATGTTTTACGTTTTAATTTTAGAAGATAAATATGATTAATATAGATATTATCTTTTAAGAAGATTTGGTTTGACATTTTAATTTTAGAAGATAAATATGATAAATATAGAAATTATCTCTTTTTTACATAAAAAATAGAAATTATCCAAATATAATATATAAAATATATTATTGTAAGTAAAAAATGAACAAGCTCATGAGTCAGCTCATGTTTATTAAAGATCGTTCATATAACTCGTGATCTAATTTAAGCTTGATCATTAAACTCATTTATTAAATGAGTTTAAAATATAGAGATCGTGCTTATGAAAAAATGAGCTGAGCTGAGCCAGATCATGACCTATAGATCATTTTGACACCCCTACTGCTTATCACTAAATCTCTTTGATTTATTTTTGTATTAAAAAATTAGACTTGAAAAGGCTTCATGTTTGGGTTGTCTTCATAACTATGCTTAACAATTAAGTTTCATTATTTAATCCACAAATCTAAATCCTCCTCTATAAATATTGAATCAAACACATCTACGACAGACTACTTTTTTTATTCTAGGAGACTTTGATCTTGCTTAACTAGGGGGGGGGGGACAATAATATTTTATATTCTAAACTAATTAAAATCTAATTATCTTGGGTAAACGACTTGTTTCCCCACCAAAAGTATCATATAGTAATAGTTCCACACAATGTTTCACCCTCGTCCTAATTCCTCATGTATTGAATTTAAAAACATATATCCCCACCACGAAGAGGATTCTTCGTGAAGACGGCACCGGTAACGCCGACGCAGTGGGATTCTTGTCCGGTATCGCCATTAACGCCACGGCGAGAGGCGGAGAGAGAGAGAGAGAGAGAGAGAGAGAGAGAGAGAGAGAGAGGAAATGAAACAAATAATAATCATTGATCAATCAAAGTGGAAGAGATGAAAGAGAAGCGAGTGAATTTTGTTACTCATCACACAGAGGAGAGAAAAATATTGGGTAGAGATGATGAGAAGAAGGTGATTTTTTTTATTCATCACAGGAAAGGAGAAACAGTTAGGTTCGGTTTATTGTCAATTTGGTTGATCTACAAATCAAATTAAAGCTGGGTCATGTTTTAATTTAGTTTGATATTTGGTATAAGTGATTTCATATCACGGTTTTGTTCTAAACCATTCAAACCAGTTATTATGTGTAAATATGTTTCGAACATTCAAACGATGGGGATATACGTTTTTAAATTCAATAAATGGGGAATTAAGACGAGGGTGAAACATTGTGTGAAACTGTTACTATATGATACTTCTAAGAGAGAAATAGGTCGTTTACCCAATTATCTTACATTATGATGTGAAAACAAAACGTGCATGGCATCTCTAACAATCAATTAGAAATTTTTGGGACTCCATGTTTGGGTTGTGTCCACACTATGTATAACAATTAAGTTTCATTATATAATCTGGCAATCTAAAATCTCCCTCTATACATGTATACAATAATACACATAGTTTACATCTGTTGGATACACTAGTCAAAAACATCAATCGAATTCTGGAAAATGAGTAAACTGGCAAAATTTTATTAACCCACAATGAATGCCTTCTTGCAACAATGGAGCTACTAGTCTAAACTAAAATGATGATACTTGCGGCTATAGTTGGAGCTACCAAAATCTGCATCAAATAAAAGATCGCATTGTAGATTGTTGCTTCATACATAAAGAATCGTTACTAAAAAAAAACGTCAAGAAAACAAAAACTGAGACTAAGAATCTCTAAACTACGCAACAAAATGTTCATTTACTACCAACAGTTACATATTTTCATCTACCCCAAACCCAAAGTGTTAATTCGATAGAAAGTCAAGAACCCACTAGGAGATAAATAAGCCAATAGAAACCAAAATATTGCTACCATCAAGTTCATATATCTAATAGTCATCAAAATAATGCTTACTGATTGTAACGTCCCTCTCATCTCACTTAGCACCGGTGTTCTTGAAATAGCTGTGATGTGGCTTATTTAATTTTTTTGTAACTGATATGAGGTGGCTTATTGATTGAAACAAAACACCTCTTCGGTTTCTCTTTATTTGATTGCCTTCTGCAACTGAAAGCTGCACATAAAAAACAAAAAATTGAGTTCATCGTTGAACTTGAAGTCAGCTTGATTCACTTTGTGCACAACGGTCATCAAAATTTGACAAGCTACTGTTAATGGGCTGGGCCGTTTACTGATGGATTAGTCGCAGATATGTACCATACAACTGAAAGTGTATATGTAATCTTGACTTAATAGACAATTTATTGATGATTGTATTAGTTATATATATATTCATATTTATTGTATTTACTAGCATGTTTTCTGAATATTGATATACTTTATGACCTGGGTTTTAAGTCTTACTTGGTTCAGTTTTAAAAAAAAACATTGTTTTATCATTCAATCAACTTTTGTTTATTAAACACGTGGACCAATAAAATTTTATACAAATATTCATTTTTTAATTTTTACATTATTTTTTGTATAGATTTTAATTTAAAATGTCAACAGTCTTAAAATAATTTACATTTTTATATTAGAATTAAATTTATATTAAAATATAATTTATATAATTGAAACTAAGATTTATCACTATTTTAAATTTAAGACTTAACAGATATATAAAATTAAATGTAAAGTAATATTTCCTACAAAATATAAAAAAATCAAGAGAATATATATATTATAAATATGATATAATAAATGAGTAACTACTACATTATACATTTTATAATCTACAGATTATTTACAATTCTATCCGGCAAAATATATACAAATTGAAACATAATTTTTTTTTGACATATGGTTATTACTAGTTGTGGCAAAACAGAATGAAACACTAGCTTTACTCCCACATTTATTAACGTTATTATACATAAGTCGCATACTTTCAAAATTATCAAATAAAAATATTAAATTAACCAAAACTTTTATGGCAAATAAATCTTAGATCCAGCCCTAACTTTCTATTAAGCATTTTTAACACAAATTTTATTACGCACTATTACTTTGTTATTATATGTTTAGAGCATCATTATCGGGGTTGTTTAGGGAGTTTTTTAAATTAATTGTGATTTAAAAAAAAAATTATCTTTTAGCAGAAGAACCGTCGCTTAATTAAGGAGAGGAAGAGACTGTCTCTTATGGGACACTCGTCCTTCTCTCTCTCATCTCTCCTCTGTTTTTCTTGGCCGGTGTGAATCATCGCCGGTATCATCAATCCTCAATTTCGTTTTACTATCGCTGTACTGAGCTTGCGTTCCTTTTGGTATAGATTTGAAACGCAAGAGAAGTTGATCATCGTCGGAACCATTCACCACAAGCCCAAACCAGACCATGTGAGTTTATTTCGTCTCTCCTTCCTCTGTAATTCTCAGATTTTGAATGATAAATCTGACTCTCTTCTGCAGCGATTAATTCTCAGATTTTGAATGATGAGATCTAACAAAAAGATCTATTCTTTCTTCGTTATAATTAAGGCCTACATGCTACGTCTTGGTAACGCTTCTCTAGCTTCAGCTTCCCACTCCAGTCAGATTCAGCGAGGTGGAGCTTGTAACTCCCGACGGATATCCAGAAGATGGCCTCGTATGTTTTCAACAACAACTACTTGAAGAATGGACTCGCTGACGAGGCTTGTAGTTTCAACAACAACGCTGCTCTCACTTCCATCAATCCCAGTAAGTAAAGGTCTTTTTTTTGGTTAAAATTTGAGACTTTGGAATCATCATTCAGTGTGTGTGTGTGTTTTCAGGTCAAGGAACTTGTAGATACCATTCAAGGTACGGCGTTTGAGTGATGTTTCATACTTCTTTGTAAATAAATAGGAATTTTCCACTGTGTTGATTTGAATTATTTGAAGTTTCCTTTTTTTTATTATGTTCATCGATTTCTTTGGAATGAGCAAATATTGTTTTGAGTATGAGTGAAGTTAGTAATAGGTTTGGTTCTTGGAGTGTTTGATAAGATGATGAACATGATTGAAAGTATTTGGATTTTACTTGTGTGTGCTGCTTTGTTCTCAGATAATTCACATACTTGTTTTATTTGTTATGTATTCTTGCGTAACTTAACCAATATACTTTGTAAACACTCATGGATGTTGCAGTAAGAGAGTGATCAGCAATGGTCGAGTTGTGGATGACAACGTCAATGGGTGCAGGACAAGCAGATATGAGCCGTGGCTGACGGGTTTCCAGCAGGTGTATCTTGTTGGTCTTTTTACAAACTCAGAACCAAGAAGAGGTCAATTGGTAAGTGACAAACACATCTTGATGAGACCGAAGAAGCTTTCTTAGTATTCATATTTTTTTTTGACAAGCATGAACTAGATAGGTGTTGTTTCATGGTAGAGCTTATCAATGTAGGTTGTTAAGGGATCCTAAAAGGGTTTTTGGGATACTGATGCTTTTAACTAAGTCTCTTAACTAAGTTTTTTAAACTCACTTTTCCTACTTAAAAGTATTAAAGAATAACTAAGAACCCCTAAAATGGGTATATGGGATAATGATGCTCTTGCTAGTCAAGTTTTAGAACTTCTTTTTTTGTCCTTTCACCATAAACTAATCGGATGATTTATTTAAGGACAGAACTTAAGTTCACCCGGGGTGAACCTTTAAATTAACCTCACCATTTATGACCAATCAAAGTGACACATAGATTATTAATTAAAAAATATTAAATTAAAAAAAAAATAGCTACAAAAAATAAAAACGCTAATTTTAACGACACTAACGCTTCCAGCTAAACCCTAAACCCTAAATCTTAAATTCTAAACCCTATACCCTAAATTCTAAACCCAAATCCAAACTCCTAAACCCAAACCCTATACCCTAAACCCTAATCCTAGACCCTAAACCCAAATTATATACCCTGAACCAAGGTCCTAGACCCTAAACCCAAACCGTAAACCTTAAACCCAAATTATATATCCTAAATCCAAAACATTAACTATAAGTCCAAACGGTAAATCCTAAACCCAAACCGTAAATCCTAAACCCAAAACCTATACCCTAAACCCAAATCCTAGACCTAAAACCCAAATGGTAAACCCTAAACTCAAACCCCAAACTTAGATGCTATAGGGTTTGGGTTAAGGTTTACGGTTTGGGTTTAGAGTCTAAGACTTGGGTTTAGGGTATAGGGTTTAGGTTTATAGTCTATTTTTTGGGTTTAAGGTATATAATTTGGGTTTGGGGTCTAGGATTAGGGTTTAGGATCTAGGATTAGAGTTTAAGGTTTACGGTTTGGGTTTAGGGTCTAGGACCTTGGTTCAGGGTATATAATTTGGGTTTAGGGTCTAGGATTAGGGTTTAGGGTATAGGGTTTGGGTTTAGGAGTTTGGATTTGGGTTTAGAATTTAGGGTATAGGGTTTAGAATTTAAGGGTCTATGATTAGAGTTTAGGGTATAGGGTTTGGATTTAGGGTTTGAATTTGGATTTAGAATTTAGGGTATAAGGTTTAGAATTTAAGATTTAGGGTTTAGGGTTTAGCTTGAAGCGTTAGCGTCGTTAAAATTAGCGTTTTTATTTATTGTAGCTATTTTTTGTTTAATTTAATATTTTTTAATTAATAATCTATGTGTCACTTTGATTGGTCATAAAGGGTGAGGTGGATTTAAAGGTTCACCCCCTAAGTTCTGTCCTTTATTTAACGGAGTGCTAGTAGATATGGGCATGGATAGAATATCTAGATTTTGGAGGTATTCGTGATCAGATTGGTTTCGTCGAGATTATCAACATTCTGATATGATTCGATTTGATTTGTAGCCATTTGATACGATTCGATTCGATTTAACCATTCAGATATTCAGTGTCCAAATATATGGAAATTTATATGTTTTTAACCGGATATTTCATTCAATCTATTCAAATAAAATAAAATGTTAAAAAAAATTCAAAACTAATATGAAATAATAATATATATATGTATATAAAAAATAATCCAAAACTAATATGAAATAATAATATTTTATAGGTATATATATGCATATAATAAATCGGATCTGATATTTGTTCCTAAAAATATTAATATTTGTTATTTGATTCATTTTAACAGGTATTATATTATTTTATTTGCTTTGATTCGCAGAGTTAGGAATATCCAAAATTTCCAGTTTAGATTGAAACGTATGAGGAATTGAATAAACATTTATGGATATTTTGTACATCCCTAATTGTCAGTGGTCTTTAATTTCCATCATTGATTATCTAAACTTAATTGTTTTCTTGTTTATTGCTTTCTTGTTTACCCTAGATTAATCTGGTTTATTTGTTACTCTTTCAATTTTCTTAAAAACTTCGTTGTTACTTGTTAGTAGTGGTCTAAAATACGTTATACGCTAGCCGGATGACAAATTACCGTATAGTTATCAATACTGATGTATATAGGGGTATATATGGTAAGTAAATTTACTGTTTAAATGTCTTATATTACAATATTTACATATATAATATTGAATTTTAATTTTTATAATTTATGAGTTTAACATTTTATTCTTTTCTCGTGTACAAATAACTGAAAACTAATTTAAATATGTATCCCCAAAGTGTAGGAATGTACAACCGAATGTTTTCATGAAAAGTGATAATATAAGAATGTCAAAGATATGGTTATGCAATCCCACGTCGCTTAAAAACAAAAACAAAAAAAATCAAGTTTACAAGTGATCTTTTTTTTTTGTCATCAACAATACAGACTCATACTGACTCTGTAAACCAAACCGGGTAATCCTCATCCATGTGAACGACGAAAGACGATTGCTTTCTAGCACTGCGTGCTAGACTATCCGCCTTTGAATTGTGCGTTCGTGGTACATAGATAAGCTCTGATCGGGAGAAACTCTCTTTCAGGATCTTGATATCATCCAAATAATTTGCAAAAGCTGGCCATTCTTCTGGTTCCGAAACCATCTTCACCAATTGAGAACAATCTGTTGCAAACGTGACCTGAAATTGACGTAAATTCCTCATACATTCCATTGCCCATAGTAG
>NC_027751.1:41260874-41275620 GCF_000695525.1 Brassica oleracea var. oleracea | reverse complement strand
TTGCCTTTACCCTTCCCATAGTAGTCCCTACCGTCTCTTTCCTTGTGTTGTTGATTCTGATTTCCATTTATGACCACTCCCTTATAGCTCCGAGCTCGATCATCGTGTTTCCCACCATCATACCATCCTCCATTTCCTTCTCGACCCTCTCTTTTCTTCTCAGGCGACGCCTTCTTAGCAAGAGGGCATTTCTCCTCCTTATGGCACAAGCTAGAACAAAGTGGGCAGTATCCAAAGAGCTTCTCATACCTCAATGATATTGCTGCTTCCTCCCCCTCGTAAAATTCTCCACCCTTGAAGTCCAAAGTTGTTTCAAAGCAAAGCTCCTGAAACGCGTCCACCACCACCTGCACTCTGCAGTGCTCTACATCTACTGCTACTGTTCGTCCAAGTGCATCACCGAGGCTCTCAAAGGTAGGCACCGTCCTGAACTCCATCGGAACACCTATCACCATAATCCAGAACGTTATCTCTGATGGGAAGAGCTGCGACTTCTTCGGTTGCCACCGTGCTAACGCCAACATCCAGTAATCAAAATGACACGGTTCCAGCTTCAGTACCGTATCTATCTCCTCCTCTGTTTCAAAGTCGAACCGAAACTTGCCAAAACCCAAGTCCGTTCCAACAACCCTTTCCTCCAGCTTCCAAATCTTCGGTACGTTCTGGATGAGCGCCTTCATTTCCTGCTCTGGTGGATTCATGCATCGTCCAATCAAGGACTTAGAGTAAGTCTTGATTAGTGCCGAGTTATCAAAGTGAGGCACCGAAATCTTCATTCTTTTCCGAGCCGTTTCTCCTTCCTTCATGTCACCACCATTGCCGAGAAGTTGGCTCTGCATCATAGTAAACAGAAAAGGGAAAACTTTCTCTTTGTTAGAAATAGTCGCTAAAGAAAACGACAATGATATACAACAAAGAGAAGGTTCAATATGGGTTTTATAATAATCCCGGTTTTCCAATTCCTCAATCCCATATCGCCTCCCGTTAATGACATATATCTCAAATCCAATCTCATCATTGAAAATCCAATCCGCCATTTTCCATAACCACTCATGATGATAACAGATCCAATATCTCCATATCTCAATTAGAGCAAAGCCTTGATCACTTCGTATATTTCCTTTCATAGGGTAAGGAAACATGATATTTTTGTAAGCAGAAATGATACCTGTAAATCTCCATAATTCCGTTTTGATGACAATCGAAATCATGCTCCAGTTAAATACCCGCAACATCCGCAAAAATCCCCAATTCCATCTTTCGAAAACCCGTTCAAATCGCCTGAGATCTGAAGATCTCAACTCAGAACCCCCCAAATCCTTCCTTTGCTGATCTTCTGCTCCATTATGTAACTCGTATCCAATTCCAGGATCCCATTTTTGAGAAAGCATCGAAACCCTAGATCATCGCCAGTCTCTTTTCCTTTTTATCACTTGTACTTTTTGTTTACAAGTGATCATGTAAACCAATATATATATTTGATTTACCGAGTTTGTGCTTCTAAATGTTCTTCCCCACTGAGACTTACCAAAAGTTTAAAACTTTGGCTTGGCTGTATAATACCGAACTAGATTAAGATCCGCGCCTTGCGCGGAATCAACATTATATATATAAATTATTAAACCCTGGATCATAAAATTTGAATGTGAGACTTTTAACAATTTTAGTAATTTATAGCCGTTTGTAAAAATTCAAAATATAACATATACATAAAAATCTAAATTTTTATTATATGGTTATTGTGATTGTTTAATTTATTTAATAGTTTAAAATTAAACAAATATGATAGAAGATACACTATTTTTTTATCAAATCTTTATTATTCAAAATCATTAATTGCCATATATATACTTTAGCCACATTAGGCAATTCCGTAAATTTTATTTAAGAAAATAATAAAGTACATTAATGATGAATTTATTGTTAGTTTAATAAAAAACTTATTATATAATTAGATGGACCAACATATTTCTCTAATGATAAGAATCATTCTACTGATGACATGTGGCTTAAAAAAAAAAGTTGTAATGCTTCTCAAATAATATATAGGGGATTGAAGAATTCGATACAGAGAGGTTACACATAGCGTTAGACGGCGTATGTATGGCTGTACAAGCCGTTTTTTTAGAACTGTGCTTGTTAGTCTTTCATGCTTCAGGTAGTTCATTTTGTTTTGTACCTCCAGATTTTTACGATCAAGAAAACCTAACTGCATTTAAATTAGCTTAGAAATTAATCAAAACCCCCAAAATACTTGCATATATCATGTGCTTTTCCATTCTGAGCTGGAACTTCTATGGGATAGAGAACCATGCAACAGTCCAGAGGTTCACAGATTTAATTAAAAAGTTCTCACCTGACTTTGTCTTTTTGATGGAAACCAAGAATACTGACCTCGTGGTACTTGAAGATCTTCATCATCTAGCCTTTGAGGTGGATTTCCTGGTCCCACCGCGATCCCCAAGTGCAGGAGGCTTGGCCCTATTCTGGAAGAAAGATATGAAAGAAAGATGTTGACGTTCAAATTTTGGACTCCAACCATCACCTCATAGACACTCGTATCAAGTACAAAAATCTCACCTTCTATAGTACTTTTGTCTATGGTTCTCATGAGATCGTAGGGAGAAAAGCAGTTTGGAATATGCTGCTGGTAATATCAGAGCAAAGAGATGAACCATGGATCCACACAGGAGATTTCAAAAAATTAATGACAATTCCGAGAAATCTGGTGGGAAAGTTAGACCCGAAAGATCCTTTGGGGCATTCAGATATTTTCTCTCCACGTGTGATTTATTTGATATGTAACATACAAGCAACTTCCTTTCTTGGCGAGGAGTCAGAAACACCCACCTCGTTCATTGTCGCCTCGATAGGGCTCTGATCAACAGTTCTTGGTCTGATATGTTCCCAAATGGAAGAACACACTACCTTCAGTTTGAAGGATCGGGTCATCGTCCTATATTTTCAATCTTTGACCCTACAAAAAAGAAACCGCATAAACTGTTTAGATATGATCGCAGACTCATGGATAATGAAGAGGTCAAGGATCTCATCGCCAGAACCTGGAATGAGTTCCATTATCTTGATGTTCCAGCAAGGATTGCTAGATGTAGAACACCCATTGTCACCTGGAGTCGAGAATTTTATATCAACAATCAAAAAGAGATTTTGCGCTTGAAAGAAGAAATGGATAGTGCAATGACAAACACAACAGCATATGAAGCGCTGATATCTAACTTGAACCTGAAGCTCCTCTTAGCCTATAAAAGCGAGGAGGAGTATTGGAAACAGAGGAGTAGACAACTCTGGCTATCTCTAGGTGATAGGAAAACCGGCCTTTTCCATGCTAGCACTAAAGAGCGCAGAGCTCGTAATAGATTGTCGGTGATTGAGGATCCCGCGGGACTGCCAGTCGTTGAATATGAACAAATCACAGAGGTGATCTCAGAGTATTTCAGACTCATCTTCTCTTCATCAAACCCATCCCGCTCTGAAGTTGTGGAAGAGGATATAACTCCGTGTATTGATGCGTCGACAAACGAAAGACTTAATAGAAATCCCATCCCCAAATGAAATCAAAGATGCCTTGTTTGATATTCATCCTGACAAGGCTCCGGGGCTTGATGGTTTTTCTGCTGCATTCTTCCACGCCCACTGGGACACCATTGGACCTTCAATCTGCAATGAGATCCAACTATTTTTCAGAACAGGAAGACTACCCCACTCAATCAATGGACACACATTCGCTTGATAACAAAGATTCATAGTCCTAAAGCAGTCTCGGACTATAGACCTATTTCTCTATGCAATGTCTATTATAAGACTATTTCTAAGATCATGTCTCTTAGGCTAAAACCTGTTCTGCAAGATATTGTGTCTGAGAATCAATCAACCTTCAAACATTGGAGAAGTTTCACTGATAATGTCTTGATAACCCACGAAGTCCTTCACTACCTCAATATCTCCACAGCTGAAAAACGATGTGGTATGGCAGTAAAAACTGATATTAGCAAAGCATTTGACAGGTTAGAATGGTTTTTCATTCAAACTATCCTAGAAAAAATGATTTACATCACATTTGGATCCACTGGATGATGCAATGCATAAAGACTATATCCTATTCGTTTCTTATCAACAACGTGGTTAGTGGAAAAGTTATACCTCCGAGGGGAATTCAGCAGGGAGATCCGCTGTTTCCATACATCTTCATTCTATGTGGAGAAGTGCTCTCCTGGCTATGCAAAAAGGCTCAATCAGATGGCTCCTTAGCAGGCATACGAGTGGCTAGACACTGCCGAAGAATAAATCACCTGTTATTTGCAGATGATACCATGATCTTCACCTATTCAAACTCCCACTGCAGCTGCTCTGATGACTATCCTACACAAATACGAGCTTGGATCAGGGCAGAAAATCAATCCAGAGAAGTCTTCCATAACCTTCTCCTCAAAGACCCCTACTGAAGTTAAAACTCGAGTGAAAAGCCAACTAGGTATCTCAAAAGAAGGATGGGTGGGTAAGTACCTAGGGCTCCGTGAACATTTCGGCCGTAAGAAGAAGGATCTCTTCTCCTCCATCGTTGACAGGATAAAGCAACGCTCCATTGGATGGTCCACGTGTTTCCTATCGACTGCTGACAAAGCAATCATGCTCCAAGCCGTCCTTTCATCTGTTCCAACATTGGCGATGTCAGCTTTCCAACTGCCAGTTAGTCTATGTAAACAATACAGTCAACTCTTACCAGATTCAGGTGGGATTCATCAGATGGAAAACGAACGATTTACTGGGTCTCATGAGAACACCTTACTAAACCGAAGGCTTTGTGAGGCTTAGGTTTCCGTGATATCATCCTTTTCAATCAAGCCCTCTTTGCGAAGATAGCTTGGAGACTGATCACATATCCGGATTGCCTCTTGGCTCGCATTCTCATTGGCAAGTATTGCCATAAAGCTTCCTTTCTCACGGTGAATCATGGTACTTCTTCTCACTGGTGAAAGGGAATCCTATGGGGACGGGATCTCCTTCTCAACCATCTGGGAAAATCAATTTGTAATGAGGAATCAATATGGGTATGGCAGGATTCCTGGATCATGTCTACTCCAGCACTAAAACCTCATGGACCTATGCAAGAGAAAGACCAAGATCTCATGGTGTCGGACCTTCTTTCCAAAGAAACAAGAGAGTGGAATTCAACACTCATTGCAGAACGCTTCCGTGAGCTCCTCCATCACATTCAATTGATCAAACCCAGCCTCCTCGGAGCTAAGGACGTATACATCTGGACCGCAGATAAATCAAGCTCGTATTCAGTCAAATCATGCTATAACTCGCTACATTACCCTTCCTCTCTCCCCACACCACCGCTATCGAGCCTCTTCCCTGCACCACATACCAACTCAGACATTAGTGTCAGGAGTACTATCACTATTACTCCTACTGCTAATCTGGAATTTTATTGGAAAAAGAACATTTGGAACATACCTCTGTCTCCTAAGCTGAAGCATTTCCTCTGGAAAGCAGCTCAAGAATCGCTTCCCACAGGGGTGAATCTACAATGCAGAGGAGCTGCTCAAAACACCAGCTGTGTCCACTGCAATGGTCAAAAGACCACTCTTCACGCTATCTTTCAGTGTTGCTTTGCTCAACAAGTCTAGAGCTTGGGACCGAGGAATGAACAACTGGACTCTACTAGCTCTCACTCCCTTCCGACTCTTCTTGTAGAATCACAGACAAAGAAGAATCTCCCACCCTTTGGCATCTCAATCAACCTCTTCCCTTGGCTTTGCTGGTCGATTTGGTGTTCTGGCAATTAGCTCCTCTTTCAGAACAAATCATCATCGCCACACATTACTTTCAACATAGCAGTTTGTCTGGCGAATGAATGGGAGAGAGCCCAAATTCCAAAGATGATAACGGTTGCTAGTAGACAACCGCCTTCGCTGACCGCTACAGAATCAAACATCGCAATTCGCTGTAAAACGGACGCCGCATGGAAATCAGACACCGGAACAGCAGGAATCGGCTGGATCTTCAACACCCCAACCGTAGAGGAACTGAACAGAGGAGCCAACATCCAACTGTATGTCTCTTCCCCGCTCGTAGCAGAAGCTTTGGCTATAAGGGGAGTGCTCCAACAGGCGATCTCCCTCAACATCACTCATATCTGGGTACGCTCAGACTCCCAAGTGCTCATCATGGCAATCAACCGGAAACGAGGTCCATCAGAGCTTCACAGACGCCGGTATAGCTCCCTCTATTGCTTTCTGCTTGTTTTCGTTTGTTCCTAAATCTTCTGATGGGCGGCTAACAGACGCTTTGGGTAAGGCCCGCCTAAACAACTTTGTTTCTATTGGGTTTTAAGCCCTTTCTTAATGAAAGTATTTGTGTTTCAAAAAAAAAATATCATGTGCTTTTCACTATCTATTTATAGAATTTTATAATTAGATATCATGAAAACGTTCCTATTAATTTAAAGGCTTAAAGCAAAAAAAAATTATATTTTATCATACAAAAGATCATCTCTTACAAAATAAATTCTAAATACGAAACAAATGTTTATTAAAAAGATATACATGTAAACACTTTCGAACTCCAATTTTTTTTTAAAAAAGCTACTATATAGAGAGAGAAAACTGATGGTATATAGTGAAGCCAAATGTCTTTTATGTTTTGACACACAATTATTTTGATAACAATCATATAATTGTAGTTTAGTAACTAATTTTGTTATAATATTCTCTATAACTATCTATTAAATTACATACCTTCGATGTCTTGAAAAAATTAGCGGAAAAAAGCAAAATTTCAAAATGTCATTTACAAAAGTTAAAGTCATATTTGTTTCTTAAATTTTTGAGTAAGCATGGGCAATTAGATGCCCTTTTAAGTTCGAAACGGGTATTTCAAATTTTTGGATATTTTTATATAGCAGATCAGATTTGGATAAAATGCTGACTTATTTCTGGATGAGGTCTTGTGGAGCGTGGAAGCACGTGCTGTGAGTAGAGAGTGGAGACCAATTAATTGGATCAATTACAAGAAAGCAAAAGAATCTCTAATCTAATCTAAATAGTGATTAGGGGACATTAAGCACATAATCCGATCTTGAGTATTGTGCCTGTGGAACAATCTTTCCCCGTCTTGTATTTTTAGTTTAGTTTAATCTTTCTGGTTTCCTTTGTCCAAATGATTATCTAATCATACTATTTCATGTCATTATTATATAGTTGTGCGGTCTGTTTCTTTTTCTATGAGTAAATGATCTCCAAAAATACCTATGAGTAAATGATCTCTCAAATTTTGATGAGTTAGTTTCAAAAAAAAAAAGAAATGATGACCTACGCCGCTACACACACCAAAAGTCAAATATGTACATATTGTATGATGTTGTATCTGAAGCATATGAAATCGAATAATGAAGCATACAATTGAATGACTACGTAGAAGTACATCTTTCGTGCTGGATTTTTAGTTATATGCATCCATCAATTATCAGTTTTAATTCGTTGAGGGGAATAATCTACTAGAAAGTAAAATACTTGCACCATCAGGTTAGAGAGTTAAAGTCATTTGGGATACCGTGAGCGTGAGGTGGTTTAAAGTTACTCGATCGAAGCGGATCAACAAGTATCGAATGATTATTGTGTTGGAATGCTTTATAGGTAATCAACTTCGTGTGAGATAGCTGATTTTTTTGTACAACCTGTTTATATGTTTATTTTTTCCGAAACAAATATCTTAGCTCGAAACAGTTTCAAGTGGAGTGCCACTTCAGGGAAAATAAAACCCAATAAGGCGAAACTCTAGTTCTATCTCCGTTGACTACACGGGCTGTTTTAAAAGGCGAGAATATACGTGGAGTGTCATGGGTCTCGTGAGACTAGTCGGTTGACTTCGGTCTCCGGATCTCCACGGTTATAAAAAACGGTTTGAAGTGCTACATGGACCTTTCGACCCAGTATTTCTTGATTAATATACGATGTTATTGTCCTCTACTTTGTGTTAGGTGTTGGCAAAATGTCTATAAAGTTTAATATAACCCTTTGTTTCATTTTCATTTGATCCGAAAAAACAAATATCCATAATTCCATGAATCAATCAAATAAATAATATGGAATATTCTTTAAAAAACAACAAACTAAATAAAAAATATGAATTTAAAAAAAAAAACGAATATCTAATCCTATTTATATGCACATATATATTGTTAGAATAAACTTATGTCAGCTCTTGGTATTTTTATGAATTATAATTTGTTACTTATACAAGTTGATGCTGTGTTGTATAATTATTATTTAATTTTTATAATTATTTTATCTCATATTTAGAAATATTGTATAATTATTCTTTACAATTCTTGGTAACATATATTTTATATCATTTTTTACTTATTAAGTTTTACAATATTTTTATTCAGTTAGTTTATTATTTAGTTATTACAATTTTAAAGATGGAATTTTTTTATTTTTATAATGAAATATTGTTTTTCACTAAAGCTTTTTAAATGAATTTTTATTTATTTTATAAATGAATATTCGGTTTAATATACATAGCCAAACTTCTAATATGTGGAAGGTGTGAGAGCAAATTGAATCATAAACCTGCTGATCATGACAAAACAAAACAAATTACGAATACCTTCAAAAACCCGGATAATCGATATGTTCCCAACAATATTATGTGTATATGGCGCTTTCTCTAGAACTGTGAGTCCATCTTATTCGATGTTTGGAAGCATTATTAAAGGATCAAAATAATTGTTAACTGACTTTGCAATAACCACTTAAATTTTTTTTTTGTGCTTAGATCATGTGCATGATATTGCAAAAAAAATTCTCGATAAGACACTTATCCTTTCATTATTCCATATCAAACGCGCTTAGCCGTAGAGTTCTTTTTGGAAAACACCGTAAAGATTGTATTTTAGTGACATAGATAATCAAAATTTAATTCTTACAAGTCTTTCAACATATGTCACCTATACTAGAAATCATAAGTTACAATCAACACAACTCGCAGAGTGCACACTAGGTATCTAACCGCCTCTTGGGTGAGAGCCGAAACTGCTAACTAGCTTTGATACCACTTATAACATGTCTATGTAAGTCCTTTTGTGTGCCTACCCGTCCATTTAGTCTGACGGTCGAAAACATTATTTTTGAAACATTTGGAATATTTATGTACCGACGATCTTAACTCACTACTTGATATTTTCCATGCTTTGACAGTTAATTATAATATTTCGCAATCATTTTTTTATAATCATTCTATCATTTCACTATTTTAATTTAAACATGCTTAGTTTAAAAAAGAACTTAACCGAAAAAAAATATTTTAAATACATAAATAACCAAATTACTTTTTTGATTTTTTTAATATACGCATCATATATTAAAATTTTACATAATAATTAAAAACAGATATCCTAGCTTCTAGATCTTGGACGTGTGTGCGCTTTTTAAAATACTTTACACCCTAAAATTTACATGTACAGCCATAATTGATCGGACAAGCAATCACAAGCAGTATTTGTCTCTCTCTATATATATGAAGTACAAATCTTCTGTATATAATTTACTGGATTTGAGTGTAGTCTGATACGAATGCCAGCTCTCAATCATCTCTTTAACTGCACTGTGCACATGTTAGGCAGTGCCGTCCCTAATAGTTGAGAGGCCTGAAGCAAACTAAATATGTGTGGCCTTATGTTTTTATTACTTAATTTCACTAATGAACTAAAAATACAAAATAACATTATTATATCCTATATTTTAGTATTTAGACAAAAGAAATTTGACCTAACTATAACAAATGTTATCACATATTTATATTATACTATTATTTACGAAGTAATTTTTCGCAAAGAAACTCTTTAAAAGTTAGGCTGGTTAATGTCATTGTTACCTTTAAAGAATTTTATATATTTTTTATTATATAATTAAAAACGAATTGTGTTGTTATCTTAATGAATTTATATTTTTATTATATAATTAAAAACAAATTTTATATTGATAATATCATATTTAAAAATTAAGATAATTCTTATATATTGTGTTGTTATCTTGAAAAATATTTTTCTATTATAATTTTGTTAAATTAAGTTATGCAACAATTTATAATTTATAATCAAATTTTAATCAAGTAAATAAATATTTGCATAAAAATATTTTCTAAAATATTTTTAATATTTGAGTGTTTTAATGAAATTTTTTATCATATATAAAGAATTTTATGTTTGATTTACTTTTTTGAAAACATAAATAATAACTTACTAATAAATATTTGTAAGAAGATTATATCTATATATGCGGATAAAACATCTAGTTTAAAATTATATAAGAAAATACTAAATCACCGTAGTTTTCCATTGCTAGTATGGTGTTCTTAATTACTAAATACATTACAAAAAAAAAGTTTCTTAAAATTATGCATTATGAAAACTATAAAATGGTAAAATGAGAAGGTTCAAATTACCAATATGATTAATAATTTCAAATTATTTAAGAAAGGGTTTTAATAACTAAGTGTTTTTGTTTTTGAAACAAATAACTAAGTGGTTATTTATAAGAAAAACAGCTAAAACCGAAATCTCTAATAAATGAAAAGAGCAAAAAGAAGAATACAGCACAGACCATGATGTTAACTTAATTGTGGGATGCAGTGACACTGTAAGTAAAATTAGTACATTACACTAATAATTTACATTTCAAAGTGTGGCCCTACGACACCAAATATCACACAAAATTGAATTTTTATTTTTATATTATTAAATTGTTTTTTTTTGTTATACTTGATATATACAACATATAAAATTTATTATGTAATTATACTATATAAAATATCACACTAATGTTTTAAAAATAAAATATTCACTGCTTTAACATTTAATAATATTAAAATAATAAATTTTTAAGAAATCTTCCATTATATGTGATTTATGATTTTATATATTTATTTTATGTATTTATTTTGTCATTTGATATTTATTTAACTTAATATTTTATTTATAAAAGCAAGTAAATAGTTTTTAATGTAGTAAACATAGGTGCACAAAATTTAGTGCGACAGTGTAGCTTTGCACTGAAATGATTAGTTTGGAGAAGTTTTAGTTTAAAAATCATACTAAAATAGACTATTATTGTTGGGTTTAGAAATGACTTTAAGGATTTGAAACGACTTTAAGGATTTGAAACAAATGTCCATGCCATTCTTTTAGTTTTTAGTCTGTCTTAGTGAATAAGATAAGATAAAGCTAATTTGTTAAAAAAAAAAGTGGATTTTAATTAGAAACAATAGATCCCAGTTCCCTACATCTAATTGGTGGAAACCATAAAAACGGAAGCTACTATTTGATTTGTGTAATTAGTCTCTTCTAATTACTACGGTAAAATCATACTCAACCCCAAATACGTCCAATAATATAAAATGACACATCTTTAAACGATAGAACAGCAAAAATTTAGATGAGATACTAATAGTTCAGACCAATGTTTACTATAAAACTGCAAGTTTTGTATTTATTTGTAACCCAAACTTTCCGGTAAACACGTGGTACGTATACACATGAGCTTGTGTGGTTATAAGAATGCATTCGAACACACAATATTTGTTTGTCGACGTCGGTCGATTAAGAAACTTAATCAGGATGCTTTTTGTCTAACTTGGTTAGGGTATGTAAACATGCATAATACGTAGGTGATATATAATTGACCGTGCTACCATTCTTACCCTACATTATTAGTTGTCTAAATTTTGTTTTATTTTCTTATTTACACGTAAATTAATGTCAAAGTTGACCTGCATGTTCCGTATATTTCATCATAACACATGGTTAGGACATGTTAAAACAAAGAATAACTAGATTAATCATCGAAAGGAGGAGTTGCTTATTTATGTCTACCATGCATGGATGATGTTGATGATGATGATGAGTGGCATTGATTTGACAAGACGAGAGTGATGAAATGACTGAAGCTATGATGACATAACTCTCATTAGCAGTCGACAACGCTCCATGTCTCATTTCCATGTTTCTCTCGTCTTATATAGTTATATATGTGTATATAGGTACATAGGTACATTATATATGTTTTCGTCGAATTATTCTAGTAAAAATAGATTTCAATACTATTTAATAATATACATTTCCAAGTCTAGTAATTTTGTGTTTTTTGATCAAACATAACCTGGAATAAAAAGAAAAGAAAAAATCTACATTATAATTGCACATCTGGATTAAAAAATTTGGTTTGTACTCTAACGAAAAGTAATTCAATCGGTTTTTTATAAAGGGTTTCAGTGATTCAATTGGTATATGGACGAATGATATTTTAACAATTTATAATATCATTATAAATTAAAAATCAAGGTAAAAAAATAGTTTTGAGTGTAATTTCTTGTAAAATGTTGCAAGTATAATGAAAGAGCTGATTCCGTTGTGGTTAAGATTCAGTTCTTCATAAGAAAGATGGTGATCTATTATGTATCATGGTATTATTAGTTGTCTTAGGCCTGGCATAAAATCCATAATCCGAAATACAAAATCCGAACCGAACTCGAACCAAAAAATCCGATCCGTACCCGGTTCGAAATGTAAAAAATACCAGAATGGATCTTGTAAGGTGGTACAAAACATATCCGAACCCGAAGTGTTATTAACCGAACCCGAACGGATAATCCGAAAAACCGAAAAAACCAAAAAATCTGAAAAGATATCCGAAGAAACCGGTCCGAATGTCCAAAGTAATATACAATGTAATTATATGAAACATGAATATATACTTCAAATATTCAATTTCATATTTATTTTGATAAGATATCTAACAAGAAGTATTTAAAATTTAAATAACTACTTTAAATACTTAATTATGTATAAAGAAGTATATATTTCTTATGTTTTGCTTTTAAATTTTAGATTTTATTTCGGGTATATCCTACCCGATCCGATATAACCCGAATCCGAATGATATATGGTTACTTTATGGGTTCTATGATATGATACAAAACCGACCCGAACCCGATCCTTACTTGCAAATTTACTAGAATCGGACTTAGGAAGTGTTATCAAAAATAACCAAAATCTGAAAAATCCGATCCGAACGCCAACGGGTATCCGAATGTCCATGCCTAATATGTCTGGTTCCGAGTCACTGATCCTGAAATTTGAAATTATAAAAACAAGTTCTAAGTATATAAATATTTTTTGTTCAAAAGGGTATATAAAATCCTTTTAGCTAATTAATTAAATTCAGGTTAGACCACTTATTAATTTTGCAGGAAAAAGAAGCTGGGCACCAGTTGTTTTTTTTTAATATAAAATTGGTGAACTCAGTGGGATCAATAACACAACACAACTCTGTTAACAGATAATTTCTCACCCAATAACAATTTTCCCAATTTATCTTATTTTGAAAAAAAGTATTTCCCAGCTTATCGTATTCACCGTATAACCTTCGTAAATCTTATAAAATATATTATAATTTTCTACTAAAGTTAAACACATATATGTTGACAGAAAACACATACCCTCCCCTTTTTCTTAATCGAAAAGCCTTTGTCGCATCGCACCTGTCTAAACCCCTTTTGTTTTGTCTCTCGTTCCTATCCACTAATTTGATTTGTTTCTCCGCTTTACCTCCCCACCACTAAATAATAAACTGCGAGAAAAAAAAAATATGCTGGAATTATTTTTAGTAGATTTTTCTTTTTTTTTTGGTAATAATTTTTAGTAGATATTTACTATTCTAGTCACCGTGTTTGGCAAAGAACATTCAATAAACACCGTGGGTTTTGCGGAGAAGCAACTACAAGCCACTCTTTCCATAACCAACAAAAGTACAATTATATTGGACGTATAAGCAAACTAATGTATACGTATAAATTTTGTATAAATAAAGGCACAAAGAGGTATACAAGATTCATTAAAAAAAAAAAAAAGGTATACAAGATTTATGGTTCAATCAGAGGTGTAGGACAATAGGGACAGCGTGCATAATATGGGGGATCCGGACGAGCTAAGGCCATATGATGTATGGTTCGCTCACCATAACTATTACGTTTAGTTATAACTTATAACTCCACGGAGACGAAAACTCTCAACAACCCAATCAACACACCGATTTCAAGTAGTGTGATTGGGCTTTCAAGTAGTAGGCTGATTTATTTTATTTTTTTTTGTAAAAACGTAGTTGGTGTTGTCAAATTAATAGAAAAATCTATCTTTATTCATAACATAGAGGTTCTTTATATATGAGATTACACCGTCATAGATAAATAGAAAGAGTACAAAACATAATTCAACTAGGAAAAAGAAAACATAAAGACATAAGGAAAAAGGAAAAGCTGGCCGACTCTCTCTTTCTTGGGCCGTCGATGGTATAATCTTTTGGCTATGAGCCATCCACAATCTGGTTCATAACACTCTCCCTTGGATTCCATAACCATTTAGAGCTTGTAATGTGCTTTAATGATGCCTCATTAAAACTTTACCAGGAAAAACCAATTGGGACAAAACCATGGTGAAGGAAAAAGAGTACAACACACATTACTCCCCCTGATTTGGACATTACTGAAGGTCCTTTGGACCTCTCCAATTTTCTGCAATCCGTGGGTGATGAAGATCTTGGGCAGAATATGCTTCGTCCTCGAACATGATAGTTGGTTCTTCTTTACCATCGGCCATGCCACAATCTGATCTAACATATTGAGTCATCGACCTCAAATACACACACACGAAATCTTGGATGAT
>NC_027751.1:41257968-41259120 GCF_000695525.1 Brassica oleracea var. oleracea | reverse complement strand
AGTTGTTTTACTGGTGATGACCTAATGAGTTTCCCTTGTGTACATGCTACACACGTGAAATTCTTTGGGATAACTCTTCTTATCTTTTAATGTGTGCCTTTTGAATATCAATTTTTGCATCATGTTTTGACCAGGATGGCCAATCCTATCGTGCCATAAAGTGTATATTTTCGCAGGCTTTTAGCCTCTATCATACTGATCTATGCATAGTCTAGGTCAGTAGAGAATACATGTATAGTCTTTAGGACTTATTATGGTCTTGGGCGATTTTATACATATATCTGAAGGAACTCTTTGTTTCTTTCGCCCATTGTTTCAATATGGAAACCATTCATTCTTATATCTTTAAAACTCAATAGACTACTCTTGCTCTTAGAACTAGGTGAATATAAGGCATCACTAATTTCTAGATGCATACCCTTAGGCAATAGTGACCTGTTAATAATTGTGATAGGGGATATCTATGCTCACTAAATGGCTCATTCCTCACAAGACTCATTTATACCCACTAGTTTTAACATCATATGGCCAAATACGCTTTTCTTCTTTAAACTATTTAACCCTACGTTTCCATTCAATCCAATCTGTTCTACGAGTGCACACTCTTATATTGACATGGGTTCATGATCCTCGCTTATATTCATAAATTCAAGTGCTACCTTGTATGCAAATAAATCATCTTATGTCGACATTCCTTATTGGTTTCATTATGTTCCAGACATGATATAATCGATTGAAATTCATTATTATCATGACTTTTAAAACTTTGCAGCTTGGCGTCCCAAGCTACATTATTTGGTGCCTGTACCTTAGAGTCGGCCGGCCTTATCTCCATGTTTGGGATGGTTTCCTTAGTAACCTCGAATTTGGATTTTGATTATCATTCTCTGCACCCTTCTTTTGTTTCCAAGGATTCTTATCTGTTGGAACCAATTGGTCTACCATGTTTTCGTACATTGTCTAGACTCTGTAGCAACTTGACTGTGTCTTTTCTTGGACATCAAATCCGTTGGTGCTTTACAAGATGGTTTATATATGACTTAGTCATTCTTTTTCGGGTCATCAAATGTGTCTGGCATTTGATTAGTTAGCTTTGTAAATGTATAATCTTTGGACGTCTATTTCACATTCTTTAGTCCGAGGATCTTGCCA
>NC_027751.1:41238708-41256502 GCF_000695525.1 Brassica oleracea var. oleracea | reverse complement strand
TGCCATAGTGATTCCCATGGCCAAATGTGTTATAGTGGCCATGGCCACGTCCTTTCCACCCTCCACGGCCATAGCCGTGTGGTCTATCATTCTGGACGCAGTTACCTTTTTTTCTTTCTTCTGCGGCCTTATTGGTATTAGGTAATGGGTTAATTCAGGAGGTCTCAATTCACTGTTTCTCATCAGTAATCCATTATTTTGCCCAGCTAGCAATAGACTCATCCACGGACTTATAGTCCTGGATTCTGGGATTCCTCCAATCAAATAGGGCCTTTGGTAATAACACCGTTCTTTGGTGATCATATCTTGAGTTTTTAACTATGTCCAAAGGTCTAGAGGATTCTCTATAGTCAGACACTGATCTTTGAGACTCTTAATAAGATGATGGATAATAATTAATATTGCCATGTATCAATCTTTCTCATTTGGCATTATCGTCTTTTGTGATTCATTCACCAAATCCTTTGACTTTAGGATAAACTCAGTATCTAGTGCCCCTTTCAAATAATTATCTTCTGAGAGATTTAGAGCAGCAAAATCCAAGTTCATTTTCGACATCTCAAATCATATATCAATCAATTTTAGATCTCATAAAATATTTAACATACGGCCATAAACAAGACATGCTATCAAGTCAATACATTTCTAATAAGCAAACAAGCCACACGGCCAAAGGTGATATAATGCAATAAGGTCACACGGCCAAAGGTGATATATGATGCATAATACGTCACACAGATTTATCAAGCAAGGGTATCGACCAAACAAACAATTTCTATATGTTTTCATGCGGACATATGGTTATAATGCAAATCTAGCATACTGATTCTATATGTACAGAAGTGGAATTATGGAACCTCAATTTAAAAACAGATCATGCAAAGGTAATAATAATCAGATCATGCGCATAACATAAACATGTTGGTCAGGATGATATATGATGCAAACTGGCCACACGGCCAAGTAGATATGATGCAGTCAATCTTAGCAATCAGATTCTATATGTGCAAATGTAATATTAAAACATTCAATCAAAGTTTAACAATTAATCAATTAGTTTAAGGTATGAGATTTAGCTAGACTAACAATCAGATTCAATTAGGTTTTATCAAGACTAGCAATTGGATCAATAATCAAAAATAATCAAACGGATTCAAGCATTACACAATTTAGGTCTTCGATCCAAAAATAGGGTTTCAATCATGAAAAACCAAAACAATCAATTTCAAGGTTGATTTTATCAATTTTATTAATCAGTTTCAAGGCTGATGTTTATCAGTTTCAAGGCTGATATTAGCAAGATAGAATCAAACAATCTGATTTTAGGAATACACAAATTAGGGTTTAGGGTTTCAATTCGAAATTAGGGTTTTATCAATCAATCAGCTTCTAGCAAATAATCTTAAACCTCAGAACAGTTGATTATATCATGAAACTATCAACCTAGTATAATATGAAACCTCAAAACATTCAATTCGGATTATGCAATACACGGATTTTATTTTAGGGTTTGTCAATTCGAATTAGGGTTTATATTATAACTGATTCTAACATGCAATATTAAACCTTAAATCATTCAATCAAGTTATAAAAACTATCAATCCTAACTCACACGGATTTAAACCTCAAAGAAACATTCAATCAATCAAATAAAACAATCCATGCACACGTAATTTAGGGTTTACAGATTTTAGGGTTTCACTTTGAACATTAGTTCATTCGATTCTGGGTTCTTAGATTTTAGGTATACCTTAAACCTTTGATGGGTTGAATGGACCAACAAGAGAATGAGCTTACGTGGACTGATACAAACTGGAACCTTACGCGGACTGGTCCAAACTGTTTCCTTGCAGTCTGTGAGCTTAGGTTGAGCTGATCGGGATCGTTGGTACGCGAGCTGGTACTTGTAGTCAAAGAACTCGTAGATCTGGAACAGTTTGATCACGGACTAGAACAGGCTGATCGTACAATCTGGAATAGTTGAGGCGTACTAAAACTTGCAGAGATCAGTCCACAGATCGATCTTGTTGAGATCAGTGGTCGAATAAAGATCAGAGTCATGATCAAAGAGAGGTGATCGATAGAGATTAAGGTTTTAGCAATGGAGAAAGATTTAGGGTTTATGGTCGATATTTTAGCTTAGGGTTTTAGAGATCAATCGTGCTGATAACGTGTTGTGAATGTAATGGAAAAGTCTATCTTTATTCATAACATAGAAGTTATTTATATAGCAGATTACACCGTCATAGATAAATGGAAAGAGTACAAATCATAATCCAACTAGGAAAAGGAAAACATAAAGACATAAGGAAAAAGGAAAAGCTGGCCGACTCTCTCTTTCTTGGGCCATCGATGGTATAATCTCTTGGTTATGAGCCATCCACAATCTAGTTCATAACAGTAGGCTAAATTAGTAACACTATACATCGTGTTTTTTTTTCTCTACTATACATCGTGTTACTTTTTGGATTTTGATGATCCAATAAAATCACTTTGTAAATTGTTAAAAAATCTTATAAAATGCATACTAATAATGAAACTCAACAAAAGTATATGTTTTTCATTTACTGGGCATACAGTTGAAAAATTACCAAGTAGTAAAAATGTATATTAAACTTTTTTTCCAAGCCGGCTCAAAAAATGGATGTGATATGACGGCGAAGGTGATTCGAAAATTGGGAACTCGGACTCGAAACCTCACACTCAGATTATCCATCTGTATGGTCAGACTACAGTGATATCTAACTTCCCTCGAATATATCTAGAGCCGGTGGACAGGTCCCCGAATATTAGTATGTTGGATCTCGGCCGGCCGGATATCGCCGGTCAACAAAATAAAAACTTTTCCTACAATCCCTAAGCACCTTTATTAAAAACTTCACATCCAAACTACTCAATTTTCTTTTTAAAAGTCAAAACGTTAATAGTGTCGTTGACAAAACAAATACGATAATAATGTATGGCTAATGGCTCTATTTTAAAGTTACAATAATTATTGTAAAATCAATTTTCTTGCAGTATATCTCTTAAAGAAGAGTATGATAGTCATAACCAATCAACCCTTACATTTCTGTGAACAAATTAGAGAATCTACATGGCATGCAAACTTTTAACTAAATAATGGTCTGAAAAAGAATGTCAAATTTCTATTGGTTTTTTTCATGTGGACATAAACGAATCGATGTCCCAAAGTTACTCGATCGTTACCTAAACCAACTTCATTGTTTGATTACACATAACCTTAGCATTTCTTCTTATTTCGATCTCATTATCTTTTTCCTACACAATATGTCAACAACACCATTTTGTCTCTCCTCCTCGCCCCTTTGTCCCCCTCCAACATTCACAGCTGGTCCTCATTTTCATAACTAAGAGACATGCCAAGGGCATTTTAGGCATTTCAGTTTAGTTTTCTCCAAAGTCCGTAAAGAAAAACTTTGGCTCGTGGCTTTGACTGGTCGTGGCTTCCTCCTCGTTGTGAAGTGCTAAATAAATTAAGGTGAAAGATTATGGTTTTGTAGCTAGTTCATTAATAGAATAACACGACAGTAGTTAATACGACAGTTATTAATAATGATCACATGGCTAATGGATCCTCGATGCTCTTTATTATTTTAAATATAAGTTTGATCTGTTTAACAAAAATAAATGTGTTGATTTCATTAAGATTGTCATGTCGTATTCGTAGGCAACATTGAATTTTTTTTAATTTTCATTCACATAGATTTGTTTGTCTCTGAGTTTGAGATATGATATATAACAATTTGAAAGCGTATATAGATGTACCGTATCACTCTCGTATAAAAAGTACAATTAAGATGGTGGGATCATATTATATATAGGATAATTAAGATGGTGGGATCACATTATATAGGTTTCTACTTTTCGTAGTAAATTTTGAAGGTCACTGTGTCAAGATATTATCAGGTGTTCAATGCTGTGTATAATTTTCGTGAACTGCCAAGAGAAAAGAATAAATATATATAGACCATATTTAAATTTTTTTGGTCAAACGACCATATTTTAATTTTTCACTATGATTATGACCAAGCTCGAAAATTTTCTACCTCCAAAAATAAATAAAAACTCAACGATATGAGAGATATTTTATTCTACCGCACCGGCCCAACGTACGGATAATGAACCTAATATTATTATTACAAAGAGATTGGGTATAAATCATGATCGTATCAGTGATGTTCTTGAGGCATTTGTCGTGGAATTTGTAGGTTTTTTTATCCGTTACAGTTAACCATAGGTGTATAATAAGGATCATACAATTTCATGATCCGTGTTTGAACTCTACAGATTTGACCAGAAAACACTACTCTGTCTGCTAATTACTCGACATTTTGCCCCTTCCGATGTGGTCCATGGTTTATGTCATGTTTATAAAAAGCTCCTCATCGTATATCAAAATCTTTTTTTTTGAAAAAAATAATTACCAGTATATCAAAATCTTGAATTTTTAATATATAGTAATCTCATTAAATATAATAACACAAATATATGATTGTGTACTATGCCGTTAAACCGACTTAGTTCAAACTTAGATATCAATATAGTATAGGCTCTATAAATTAATAGAAAGACTTTTACCAAAAAAAACTAATAAAAAGATAAATTAATTAAAAAAAAAATCTCAAATTAAATTAATATAAAATAAGACATAATTTGATAAAATAATTAAAATATTTTTTAAATATAGTTCTATTAAAATTATATAACAATATTTATTTTATATATATTTTTTATATAAACAGAAATAAAAGACTTCTATTTTTATATTAAATTTTCTTTCTAGTTTTCTTTTATTTTCAATATTTTAATGTCGTTTTCGAAGATTATATAAAACCTATTTGTATTCTATGATATGTAGCCAAAATACATAAATATATTAAACAATCCTAGAAAAAAGATGAATTCAAATATATAAAGTTTAATCGTCATGTAATATCGTGGAATGAAATCTTTGTGTTCAAAACAAAAAAAAATCTTATAAAATAAATCAAAAATTATTTTAAATTAAATAGTTGTATAAATAAAATATTATAATATTGATATTATTAATTTGCAAAAATATACTGTATGTTAAGTGTACATTTCCACTAAACCGATTCACTCCAATCTTAACGTAAAATAAAAATAGGATTAACTAAATTTTAGTTTAATTTTATATATTTATATGTATTTATTTAAAAGGTCAAAACTGAACCAGAAAATACATTTTAAAATAAGTTTAAGAAAAATAAATTCTTAAATAAATAAACCAATATGAATTTAGAAGGATGCCTGGTTTCACTTTCCTCAAATATTTAGTGAAAAAATATTTTGAACAGAAAACTTAAACATTGACATACCCATCGTAAGTAACTGGTGGAGAAAAAGGTTAATATGGGAAGAAATGCCTGAAACTAGACACCATTATATACTTGTTTATGGGGTTTTGTCTCTGTTTTGTTTTTTTGTGAACCGATGACGCAAGTGCTTTTGTTATTTACATCATTTACTATTGATGGCACCATATTAAAATCAGGATGGTTGTAATTATTTTTTTGGTAATCAGGATGGTTGTAATTTACAAAGAAATATCTTCTTTAAATCGGATAAATTATATAGCACACATTTATCGTATACAAAATTAATAATGTGGGTACTAAAAAACTTGTTACATAGATAGACACTCTGGAAAGCAATAACTAGATGATTTAAAAAAAAATCCATTTAAAATTTTGTATATTCTAAACGGTTGAATTTCGTATTCAAAAAGAAACTTTTCTTGCTTACACTGTATTAACGTGATTATATAGTCTTCTGTTTAGAGAATGTGATGTTTTGTTTCTCTGTCATTCCATAAAATTCTCAATATTAAACGAGATAAGAAATTGAGAAGAAGAATATAATGATTAATATAATATATAGTTTTAACTAGTATTTGAATGGTCATCTAGAACTAAGTCTATAACATTATTTTCTTAATTTTAAAATATATATTAGCTAATATTACTCTTAGTGTTCAAAATTACTTTAAATTTCAGTAGAATGTTTTATTAACACATAAATAATGTTTTCTTTAAAATAATAATATAGATATCTGGACATGTAAATTATTATTTCTAATTTCCAAAAATGAGCTATACATTTCCTATCTATTTAATTCTTTTATATTTTTAACCCCACCATTTTGTTTCTTACGTAATATATTTGCGTATTGAAATTAATATATATATTATAGAACATCGATATTCAGATTTTCTGAAAAGACTAAATACAAAATGGGAATAACCTTTTAGCAAATAAAAATTGAAATTGTAATAACCACACGATAACATCCTTATCATTTTTAGCAACAAAAAAAAACATCCTTATCATACAGTAAACAAGATATAATGATATTATGCCTTTTTTAATCATGGCTCTAAGCCCTGGATTCTAAGAAAAAAATATTAAAAAATCAGCGGATCCCACGCTATTTAAAAAACTTACTTCTTACTCTTCCTACATAAGAGACAAGTTTTGAAGGGTTTTTGGCTTGTTCGTAAGCCCCATCAGACAAAAAAAAAATCTTAAGAACCTAATTTAAAGAGTTTGAGCATTACTGATGCTCTTAGAACGAACGTAAATTGGTATCTTGCCTATTTAAAAGGTGGAATCCTCATCCTACACACACTATATCTATGATTAGACAATCCTTTCGGAAAAAGCTTGATCCCATGAACAGACGAATAAAATATAGTTAAATCCAAATTATTTATGTCGATAAGCTATTCAGCATCTATAAATCATATAAATTGACTAATTACTTATTTTGAATGTTGACGTTTCCACCGCTTGCTATTTTTTTAGCACTCAGTAAATCACCAATTAAGTTATCATACGATCTCTATTTTATTATATACGATGTTAACCAGCAAGATATGTGATATATATGAACAACTCTTCAGATAATGATTCTACGATAAAATTTTCCCAAAATCATTTAAATCGACGGACGGTTCTGCATGTACGACATTTTCAATGGACAAACTCTCTCTATAGTAGACGACAAGCCTGCACTACTCTGGAACATCCGATAAGCTTTACACCTTATAGTATACAATAAATTATATAGTTTGAAATTTGAACCCCAAACTTAGGTGTATAAGCTTATAAATCTGAACCATTAAACTACATTGCGTTTACTTGCTAATCTATTGAACGTTTAGAAGAATTGGTTTAGAAAAAACGTAGTCTTCGAATGTTTCGTGAGAATCGTATTTGTTTTGACAGATCGCACCGCAGTTAATACTAATGATTTTGTTACTACTAGGACGACATAATAGTTATTCCGCAGTTGTTTTACATATTGCCATTTAAACTCTTAAAACTAACAATACAAGCATGGTTGTGTGGTAAAACAGATTTGGAAAGATATTAAGCATTCCTAATTCGAAACCTACTGTTTTAGATATATCCGTTTGTGTGGCCAGACAAAAAAAATATAATTTTCATTATAAATAATTAGATTTGTCTAGTGCTAGTTAACAATCTTCAAAAAAAAATTAATCAGTTAGTTCTCAGTTCACCAGATAGTCATGATTATAAAAAAAAAAACTTAAAAACTGTTATGGAAACAAGTTGGGGCCATGTCACACGCACTTTGGTAAGATATATTCATTATTCGATTTTATTTTGCTATATTACACGTTCATCATTCTGATCCGATTTCAAGAGGTGAATATTACCAAGGAATTTTAAAATGATTAGTTGTGTGATTGAAGCAGCCTGACTTGAGTGACTTTAGCTTTTCAAAAGAGGAATTTTCAAGTAATATATATTAAGTATAAATGTATAGTACATCGATTGTTTTATATTGCCAACTAAGAATGTCGTCGCCAGACATATGACATATCTTTTCTTTTTTAACTCATGAAGTGTTGTTCTTGTCGGTTTCAAACTTTTAATATATGGAAATTCGACGAATTGTTGACTATATCGTTTTTACGCGTATATATCGACAATTATTCACGTATGAAATTTGATTTTTTTCTAGTTTTTAATGTTTAAGTTGGTATGCTATATATTAAAGCTATTTCAGGATTTAAGAATTAATACTTAGATTTTAGATAGCAGAATATTGATAGGTTATTAGGTTGTAAAGACTGCACCTTTTAACTATAAATTCTTATATAGGTGCGACAATATAAATGCCGATTTGGCCGTTCAAATGTAATTAGTATAAATGCCCGAGCTAGATCATATATATTAAAACTCGTTGGTCTCAAATTAAATTGATAGTCAAATTCATTTATACATGAATTAAAAAGCATAGTTCATACTTGTTATATTTAGAAGTGTCTTAAATCTATATGCACCCTAAAAGTGTTAATATTTGTTGGGCGGTATAGTATGCTTTTTAAGATTAATAAAATTAATTTTTCTGGGATAAGGATATTTTATTAAAGGAAAAAAGAAGCTTTAAACTTTGGTCTACTGAATTATAAATTTATTTATTCACATAATCAATATATAAAACCTAAACAGATACTTGCCTTAATACATTTTTTGATTAACTTTGGAATATCTCAGACCTATAAAGAGGCCATAGTAATTCTCTAACTGAGCTGCATCACACGGATATACCATCTCTTTGAGTATATAAATAGACCGTAAGTAGATGCCTATATCTGTGTAGTAGGGTGCGCACAAGCCGAGTACTTGGTATTTTCGGTATACTTAGTATTCGGCTTGGCTTGTACGAGTATTAAAATTTTGGACTTGTACTTGGTTTGTTAAAAACGAGTACTTATAGTTTCAAATACTTGCGAAAAATTGATGGACTTGGTAATTACTTGCCTTGTTTTATTACTTGTTACTTGTATATTATTTACAAATTATTTGATAATTATTGGTAAATTATTTGATAATTAGTTGAAATTTAAAAGTAAATTAATTTATTATATATAAATAATATGTCTTTGTTTTTATTTTGTCATAATTTTTCCTATTTTTCAGTCATTCGTAAATAGATTAAATTAAAAAAGAAAAATTCCGAAATTCTTATATAAATATATCATTTATGTTTGATTCACTTATAAAAATTGAAATATAAATGAGTTGTTTTACTATAATTTCGGAAAATGTATCTTTGTTCAACTAAAAAATGAATAATAAACCAAATAATTAATTTTATTTTATGATTTTGTATTTGTATGTATTCGCAAGTAGTTTAAATAGACTACTTGATACACATCTTGGTCAAAACAAGTATTCGACTTTAAAGATGAAGTACCAACCAACCAAGTAGTGAACATAGGCAAGTAACAAGTAATTGTAGTCACTCATAAAATACATAAATTTTAATTAACTAATGAAATATATACTAAGTATTTAATAAACCAAATAATATATAACAAATAACTGAATAAGTAAAGGAAAACAAGTAATAAACCAAATAATAAACCAAGTAGCTAAAAAGTAAAATGAACTTGATACTTGACTTGTACTTGCGAGTAATAAAATCTGTTTACTTGTTACTCGACCTGATTGGAGCAAGTACTTGTTTTTTCAAACCAACCAGAGTCAAGTAGCGAGTACAAACCGAATATCAAGCATTTGTGCCCAGCTCTACTGTGTAGGTGTCCAAAAACAATGTGATTTTGTTTCGCGCAGCAAATAGATCGAATTTGAAACATGATGGTGTCCTAGGCCTGTTTGCTTTACCACTCGACCACGAGATCCTGGACGCCTCACTACATTTTTGCTCTGAAATTTCTTTGATTTCTTCAAGTGATTCGCGTTCGTTCATAATTAAGTTGTGTTCATGACTTTTAAGAGTCTACTTCTCATTTTGACACTTATATATATATATATGTAATGGTTAATAATAGTTATATAAATATTATTTTAAAACATTTTCGTAATATCAAATGATTTTTCAGTTTTAATGAACATAATTTTTACATTTTTATTAATAATTTATTTTATTTTTGGTTATATTTTTATGAAATAGAACAAATTAGGGGTCAGCATTCGGGTACCCATTCGGGTTTGGTTGGGGTCTATTTGGGTTTTGGATTTTTAGTGTTAAAAATTTCAACCACATTCGAATATTTATAAATTTCGGTTCGAGTTCGGTTCAGATTTTTTACGGGTTCGGATAACCCGTTTAATTATTTTTAAAATTTTAAATTTCTCAAAATCCAAAAATAATAATATATAACATATAAATTTGAGCAATGTATGCTGAAACCTAAATTTAACATAAAATTGATTTGACATGAATATTTGGATGGAAAATCAATATATATTTTAAGTATTTTTGCTGTTTTGAATATTGTTTAACTATTTTAGATATTTACTTTTAAATATTGTATATATTTCCAAATATTTTGGACAACTTCAAAATATCTTATAAATTTTGGATTTTTTGGATATTAACTCTAAAAGTAGCTAATATATTCAGCTATATATAAATCTGATTCGGATACCCGAAATATTTCAGTTCGGATCGGGTTCTGTTCCGGTTCTCTAGATACGAAAATTTTTAAACCCGTTTGGATATTTAACCAGTTTCAGTTCAGGTTCGGTACTAATTTTCAGATTGGATTTGAACTATTTGTCCAGCCCTAGAACAAATGATCTTTTAGCTTTATTTTTAAAACCTTAATCTACGTGTAATATCTTAAACATTTCTGACAGAGTATCTATATTATAAACTGAGCTAAAGAGCAAAATTATCACAATACTAATTGGTATACTATACATTCATGAACTATCTGAAAAGAGATAGAATAAAAGCGGAGCCGCCATTTCCACTTCTCACTCCCACTTTCCACGCTCTTTTATGGGTAAGTTCGATATCTATGCTCGTCTTAATCACCCATTTATATTCTCACATCAATAGATCAAAAAGCATAATTTCTTAACTATAATTATACTAATAAGTATTCTTATTCCATATAGATTGTTCCTTTATGCTATCAATAATAATTTTCTAGGCTAGTGAACATTAGAAAAGACTGATTAAAATAAGTTGAAAAATTAATTAAGAATAATCTCATCCCTCCATTATTCGAATCTTATGTAATAACTAACTACTAGTTTGGTCATTTCATTTTTGTGCGTGTAAATCTCACAATATAATTAATAATTCTAGATGCGTATATTTGTCTACTGCAAAATAGACTAAACGAATAATATATTCCAAGTAGAACCAAGAAAATCAATATATTCTAAGAAAAAAAGAATATTGGGAAATGACATATTTCACAGTGAATTACCCAACTAATACAAGGTCCTTTTAAACTCTCTCCAATAATAGTACTATTTGGTAGATTTCTAAACGGCATGAACCTAAATATATATATCAGACGCAAATAATAGCAAGTCATTTTCAAAAACTTTTGAAAAACTCTCTTTTAAAAAAAATCTCCAAATTCGAAAGCTCCTGTATAGTTTCTGAAGCCAACAAAATAATAAAACTGATAGCTGCTATGTTCCTTGCTTATACTTCACGTCATACAATTCAATACTAGTATAAGATTATTAAATAAAATAAAATCCTATGTCGTCGGAAAATCTGCTGACTTTTTTAAAATTGCAACAGTCACCCCTTCCTCTATATAAAACCCTAGCTACTTCACACTTGTTTTCAGTTCTCTCTATCTATCTCTTTCCTCTGTGTTTAGAGTTTGTGATAAAGAAAAATATGACGACGGTTGTGGAGGTTAGAGAATACGACCCGAGTAAGGACTTAGCCACCGTGGAAGACGTTGAACGGCGGTGCGAAGTTGGTCCGACCGGAAAACTCTCACTCTTCACCGATCTCTTAGGTGACCCGATTTGCCGTGTCCGACATTCACCTTCTTACCTCATGCTGGTAATTTCTAGAACCCAATTCTTATCCAAAACCCATTTTCTCAAATTGAAGTTAATTCAATTTTTTTTTTAATATGAAGCTTGAATTAAAAGAGCGTTTTGAAGTTCTATGTCATTTCTTAGTAATCATTAGTTAGAGAGAATTCTTTTTAAAAAAAAATAAAATAATTATGAAGCATATATATGAACTAACTCATGAACAAGTTGATTTTTTTTCTTTTAGTGTTAGAGATAAAATATAAAAAATACCCCGTTTTTCTAAGTTGCAGTTATTCGAGAGCTTACTCATTATGAAGCAAGTACACAAAAATTAAATCTAAACCAAAAGGCTTTAGTGTTTGGTTTACTTTTTACTGTTTTGTTTTTTAATTAAAAATGAATAATAAAAATAAAATTCTTAGTACACTTCGAAAATTCTTACAGGTGGCTGAGATTGCTACAGAGGATAAGAAAGAGTTAGTTGGAATGATTCGAGGATGTATCAAAACCGTTACATGTGGTAGCAAAACACTCGATGTTACTACCAAACCACTTTACACTAAACTCGCATACGTTTTGGGCCTCCGCGTTTCTCCTACTCACAGGTTCGTTTATAATTTCATTTAATGCACGTAACTAACGCTAATTAATAATTAATTATAATAATTAATTATAAGTAATTAATGTTAATCACGTCACATTTTTAATAACGCAGGAGGCTAGGAATAGGGTTTCAGCTCGTGAAGGAGATAGAGAAATGGTTTAATCAAAACGGTGCAGAATATTCCTATATTGCTACTGAAAACGACAATCACGCTTCGGTTAATCTTTTCACCGGAAAATGTGGTTACACTAAGTTTCGTACACCGTCCATTTTGGTTAACCCGGTGTACGCACACCGGGTCAACATTTCTAATCAGGTTACGGTTCTCAGGCTTGACCCGTCGGATGCTGAGTCACTATACCGGCTACACTTTAGCACAACCGAGTTTTTTCCACGAGACATTGACTCAGTTCTTAACAACAAACTCTCGCTTGGAACATTCATTGCTGTTCCACGTGACAGCTGCTACGGGTCCGGGTTCGGGTCATGGCCCGGTTCAGCTAAGTTTCTCGAGTATCCACCTGATTCTTGGGCGGTTTTAAGCGTGTGGAACTGTAAAGACTCGTTTAAGTTAGAAGTTCGTGGTGCATCGAGACTACGGCGCGTGTTGGCCAAAACAACGCGTGTGGTTGATAAAACGCTACCGTTTTTGAAAATTCCGTCTATTCCAGCGATTTTTCAGCCATTTGGACTTCATTTTATGTATGGCATTGGTGGTGAAGGACCATGCGTGGAGAAAATGGTGAAAGCGTTGTGCGGCCACGCGCATAACCTGGCGAAAGAAGGAGGATGTGGTGTCGTAGCGGCAGAATTGGCCGTAGGAGAGCCGGTCCGGAGAGGAATACCACATTGGAAGGTGCTATCGTGTGATGAAGACTTGTGGTGTATTAAACGGCTTGGTGAAGATTATAGTGACGGCTCTGTTGGTGACTGGACTAAATCGCCACCTGGCAATTCCATTTTTGTTGACCCTAGAGAATTCTGATATTTCAAATTAGATTATGTTAGAAAACGAATATTTATCTTTCATGTCAGATTAGATGTCTTTTAAACTTTGGAATGAATGATGTAGTAAGATTCTTTCAAATATATAGCTTGTTTAAAAGAGATTCGAAGGTATACTTCTTTATGGCAAATTGAATGTAGTATTTTATAAGCAAAATCTTGGATGAAATATCCCTTGTTTGAAGGTAATTCACTAATTTGTATTTGTTTAAACAGCAATCTTAAATTCAAGTAATATTTTTTTTGTAAGATTGAAACAAGTAAAGATGAAAAGGAAAAGAAAAAAAAGATCTCCAACAATTTTAAAAATTAAAAAGCAATTTCAGATCTTCTCCGTACGTCTTACAAAAAGGGTAGTACTATATATCATAGGCATAAAATTGATTATTTTTTTTTAAACAATTTTTTTTTTTTATTACATGCAGCTCTTGTTTATTTACCCTAAATCTCTTTATTTATTCTACTTACTTTTCCTATAAATCGACAAAACGAATTTACTGGTAGTTTATGTCATTTTACTGAAAACAACATGCGCGGGGATGAGATTATGTATACAAATAATTTTTATACATTTTTATTTATTTTGTGTTAATTTATGTATTATGTATATAATTAAACTACAGTAAACACAAATCAAAACAACATCTCTTATTTATTTACAATAATTGTTTTGGTAAATAAATAAAAATAATTATTTCTAATTTTATATGGTATATAATTAAATTTTAATGATATTGGCGTAAATATAGAGTATATTTTAATATAAATATTTATTATCGAAACTTAATATTTATATGATTTTATTTACATTTGTATATTTGTTGTAACAAAAAAAATAAACCATAATCACAAATACCACATTCATTGAATCATAGTACCACTTTTTATGTTTACACTAACCACTTTTACACTCACTTTTAATGAAGGATAAAATACACTTATACACCTAAGGTTAACTAATCTAGAATTAGGGTTTAGAGTTGAGGGGTGAAATAAAGTTTTTGGAATGTGAAATTTAAGATTCTAATAAATATATAAATAAATACTTAAAATTTTTTAAAAAATTTAAAAAATAGTTTCAAACATAATTTTTGATTTTCAAAAAGAAATTTTGAAAAAAACAAAATTTTGGAAAAATATTCAAAAAACATTTTATAAAAAAGTTCGAATTTGAAAAAGTATAATTCGAAAACATAATTTTTTTTTCTAATTTTTTTTAATTTTTTTATTTAAATAATGATTTCTTATATACTGTATATAGGCGAAAATTTCATGTTTACCACTTTTCATCTTTACCACCACTAAAGGAACATTTTTAAAAATTCCTTCTTAATTAAGTGGCAAATGACTCTTATATCCTTATTCTCTATATATATAAAATAAATCATTATTATAAATAAAATAAATAAATAAATACTCTTATACCCATGTTCTATATATATAATAAATCATTATTTAAATAAATAAATAAATAATAAATAAATAAATAATTTTTTTTTATGTTTTCAAATTATACTTTTTCAAATTCGAACTTTTTTATAATTTCTTTTTTGATTTTTTTCGAAATTATTTTTAATTTCTTTTTGAAAATCAAAAATTATGTTTGAAACTATTTTCTTAATTTTTTTATATTTTTAAGTATTTATTTATATATTTATTAGAATCGTAAATTTTATATTCCAAAAACCCTACCACCCTCAACTCTAAACCCTAAGTCTAGATTAGTTAACCGTATGTGTGTAAGTGTATTTTACCTTTCATTAAAAGTGAGGGTCAAAGTGGTTAGTGTAAATATGAAAAGTGGTACTATGAATGTGGTATTTGTGGCAATTTCTCCATATATAGAGAAAAATGGTGTAAGAGTTTTTTGCCAATTAATAAAGAAGGTATTTTTGAAAATGTTCAATTAGTGGTGGTAAAGATGAAAAGTGGTATCATTTCTCCCCATTTTTTAGTGAAATCTTAAATTTAAAATATTAAGGTCTCGATACTTTCGATGCAAATTTTGAAATTAATATATTTAGGTATTCTTATATGGTATATACTTTAATTTAAAAGATATTAAAATAGATATGGTATATGCTTATATATATAAAAGTTAAACCATAATCATACGGTTTTATGATTATTTGTATCTTGTTATAACAAAAAAGTTAAACCACTGATTACAAAAGTTTAACTGTGAATTTTTTAAACATTTTTAGTAATTTATAGTTATTTTAAATAATCCAGAATAGGAAAATTGCTAAAAATACCATTTTGAAAGTACCACTTTTCATGTTTATACTAACCACTTTTACGCGTTTTTCAATAACAAGAAATGGACCTTGGTTCATGATAGGAGATTTTAATGAAATCACATGACATAATGAGAAAGAAGGAACAAGACAACGCCCTGATAGTTCATTCCTTCTTTTTAAGCAGATGCTTAAGGATTGTGGGATGTTAGAGTTTCCTTTCTCGGGGGACATGCTCTCTTGGGTAGGGAAGCGAGCAGGCAGATCAACTGTTCGATGTCGCTTAGACAGAGCAGTAGGAAATGCAGACTGGCATGAGAAGTTTTCCCACTCGACTGTGAAGTATATGAGGTTATGGGGATCGGACCATCGTCCGATTCTTGCAGAAATACTTATAAAGCCAATGAGACGATAAAAAAAGTTCAAGTTTGATAAAAGATGGCTGGATAATGAGGAGTTAAGGCAAGTTATCCTTGAGGGATGGAAATCTCCTGATCTTCCTCCCAATGCGACTATTATGAAACATATTTCCAGCTGTAGGAAAGCCTTAAGTGAATGGCGGAGGCAACATAATGTCAATTCGGCAAAATTAGTGGAGGAGCTTAAAGAAAAAGTAGAGGGCTTGTATGCAGATGATAATGCCACAATTGAGTAAATTGCAGCAGCTTTGAAGGAACTCTCTGATGCTCTTAAACAGAAGAAATGTTCTGGAAACAGAAGAGTCGGGTGTTTTGGTTGAAAGAAGGAGACATAAATACAAAAAAATTTCATGCCTTGACAAAGCAAAGAAGAGCAAGAAATAAGATCACACAGCTCTTAGATGAAAATGGAAATATTGTTGAGGATGAAGAAGGATTGGTAGCCATTGCTACTAGCTACTTTAGGCAGATCTTTGAATCATCAAATCCAGAGGACATTGAAGAGGCGCTAGCACAAGTTCCTACGATGATCACTGGTACGATGAATGACAACCTTATAGCTCTGGTCACTAAATGGGAGGTCAAATTGGCGCTTTTTGCAATGCATCCAGAAAAGGCCCCTGGACCAGATGGGATGACTGCGTTTTTCTATCAAAAATTTTGGGACATAGTAAAGGAAGATTTAACTCTTATGGTTGATAAATTCCTTTTTGAGGGGACGGTGGCTAATGGGCTGAATTATACAAACATATGTCTCATCCCAAAGACAACAAAGCCTAATGAAATGGCTCAGTTTCGACCCATTAGTGTGTGCAACGTCAGCTACAAGATAATCTCTAAGGTCTTATGCCAGAGATTAAAGAAAGTGCTACCAAGCTTGATATCGGAAGCCCAGTCAGCCTTTGTTACTGGGAGACAGATTTCAGATAACATTATGATTGCTCAAGAAATGTTCCAAGCTCTGCGAACTAAACCAAGTGGACGTAATAAAAGGATGGCCATCAAAACAGACATGAGTAAAGCATATGATAGGATGAAATTGTCTTTTATTGAAGCTGTCATGCGTAAGATGGGTTTCTCAGAAATCTGGATCACCTGGATAATGCGATGCATTACATCGGTAAAATATAAGGTCCTCATGAATGGAGAGCCAAGATGAAATATTGTTCCAGGTAGAGGCCTACGTTAAGGAGATCATTTATCTCCTTTCATTTTTATTCTATGCACGGAAGCACTCCCTAGCCTTCTTAATCATGCAGAGAATCAAGGGAAGATAACATGGATGGGCGTCACACACGCGTGTCCGTCGGTATCCCACCTTCTCTTTGCTGATGATAGCCTTTTCTTCTGTAAGGCGGAGCCCTGTGGATGTGAAGAAGTAATGAAAGTAGTCAGGAAATATGGCAAAGCATCAGGTCAATGTATCAATTTTGATAAATCATCCTTGCTCTTTGGTAAACAGATTAATGCAACTAGTAGACAAGAGATTAAAGATGCACTTGTAATAGAGAATGAAGGAGGAATGGGAACTTACCTAGGCATCCCCGAAGACATAAGTGGATCTAAATGCAAACTTTTTGCTTTTCTAAAGGACAAGTTGATGCATAGAGTGAATGAATGGACAGGTAGATGGCTCTCGAAAGGTGGAAAGGAAGTACTGATTAAGTCCATTTTGCTCGCTCTTCCGACAT
>NC_027751.1:41236698-41238529 GCF_000695525.1 Brassica oleracea var. oleracea | reverse complement strand
CTTGTCCAATTCTGGTGGAGTTCTAATCCACCAAAGAGAGGAATACACTGGGCGAAATGGGAAAAAGTATGCTTACCAAGAGAGGAGGGTGGGATTGGTTTCCGTATGATCCATGAGTTTAATCTGGCACTATTGGCAAAACAACTATGGAGACTAGTACAATTTCCTGATTCTTTGGTGGCCCGAGTCTTAAAGGGAAGATATTATAGATTGAGCTCTCCACTAAGAGTAAACACTGCTAGCATCCCATCCTATGTGTGGACTAGCATTTCTGCTGCAAGGAAACTGCTACTACTGGAAATCAGACAGAAGATACATTCTGGTTATGAAGTTAAGATGTGAGAGGATCCGTGGATTCCAACAACCCCTGCGCGACCAGCTGCCCCCATAGCACCAGTTATGCATCCTAATATGAGAGTCAGCGACCTCATTAATCAGGGATCGAAGGATTGGGATGTTGGTCTATTGGAAAACTATGTTAATCCTGAGGACATACCATTCATAAGGAGTTTGGCCATAAGCTCAACTCATCGTCGTGATACATTCTGCTGGAACTACACAAGGAATGGCCAATACACGGTCAAATCTGGATATTGGGTGGCTCAGAATTTATTAAAGATCGCGGACGAAAATGAAGTTTTGGAGCCAAGTATTACAAAGCTCCAAGCTTTTGCGTGGAACTTAAAGGTGCCTACGAAGATATGTCATCTTATATGGCAATTGTTAACTGGTCATGTGGCAGTAACGAGGAACTTAACAAGGCGCAATATGAGGTGTGACAACTACTGCCCAAGATGTGGAGAAATAGAAGAGACTGTAACTAATGCCATTTTCGAATGTCCACCAGCTCTCAAAGTTTGGTCTCTATCATCAACTCCAACAAGCACATATATTTTTCTGGTATCAAGCGTCTACACAAATATAAACTATCTATTCTGGAGGAAAAACAACATTATTGTGCCAGAGCAAGATAGAGATCCTTATCCCTGGATAATATGGTATATTTGGAAGGATAGGAATGAAAAACTTTTTATCCTTTGGATCTAGTTCGACATGCAGAAAGTGAATGTCAAGCCTGGTTTGATGCCAATGAAGCGGTACAACCAGTGGTACAAGAAAATAATCCTGAGGAACCCCAAGCCATAAGCTTAGGTAATATTTGCTTGCTAGATGGATCTTTGACATCATCAGCTCACTTTAGTGGATGTGGATGGGTATGGATGGACAGTGCTGGAAACATTCAACTTATGGGGACAAAAAAATTTTCGCAATGCGAATCAGCTTTACATTCGGAAGTAGAAGCACTGCGATGGGCGATGGAGAACATGCTTCAACATTCAACATGTCAGAGGTTTGATTACGCGTTTACGCACACACCAATTAACCTAATATGTCAACAATACCACAATCGAATGGTATGTCATTGTAGCATTTTAGGATCGAATCCACAAGCTTTCCTAATCTAAGCAAACAAGAAGATGGATGATTTGTAACAAGCTAATATCCTATAAATATAAACAAGGTGATCTCAAATCCAATCAAGAAATAAGTGCAAGAACTTTCAAATACTAAGGATGGATTCATGGGTAAGGATAATTGATATAAAGTGATCAAGTTTCAATCTAAAGGTATCAAATTTCAATCAATCTATTTACCTTAGGCCTAGACACAATAATAAACAAACTCTATCCCTAGATGAATGCTCATTTACCTAGATAACTCAAGCATCAAATTCCTTTGGTTGAATGTTATCTAAGTAATCATTAATCTCAAGTCTACTAGCCATCTTAACACCTTTAACAACAAATTCCTTTGGTAAAGAATGTTAAAA
>NC_027751.1:41233373-41234855 GCF_000695525.1 Brassica oleracea var. oleracea | reverse complement strand
AAAAAAAAAAAAAATTGAGAGCAAAAAGGAAACGAATTATGGAAGAGATTAGGAAGGATCCGCTAGTTCCGGCTGTGAAACCCGATCCGAGAACCTCCTCCATCGGAGAAGGCCCCAACCGCCGCCACGAAAACGACGAAGGAGGAAGCGGTGGTTTGGAGATTGGAGCTCCGGATCTGGATAAGGACTTGCTCTGTCCGATTTGTATGCAGGTTATAAAGGACGCTTTCCTCACGGCGTGTGGACACAGCTTCTGCTACATGTGCATCATCACGCACCTTAAGAACAAGAGCGATTGTCCCTGTTGTAGCCAGCACCTCACAAATAAGCAGCTTTACCCTAATTTCTTACTCGATAAGGTCTCTCTTTCTAATCTTGCCTAGACTCATAGAAGTGTTGTTTTGTTGAACTTGTAACAGAAACTTGGTTAAAGAATCTAATGTTCTAAAAATCCGTATAGGCTTCGTCTAGTCGTCAAATCGGGTCTAAGTAAAACAATTATTCTAGAATGATTTTTTTAAATTTATGCGTCCGCCTAAACAATAATCCTCTAGAAAGCCCTGCTAGCAATTTCTTGAATATCGAAATAAACTGTTGTAGATTGAAACTATCTATGTGTGAAATGTGCAGCTTATTGTATGACTTACTTTGTACTGTCTGTGTAGCTGTTGAAGAAAACTTCAGCTCGGCATGTGTCGAAAACGGCATCGCCTTTGGATCAGTTTCGGGACGCATTACAACGGGTCGGTTCTTGACAAGCCTTTGTATTTCACTCTTCCTCTTTTAGTTGGTTTATTCAGATTAATTATTTGGAGTAAAACCAATTCTCTGTCTAAAAGTTTTTTTTTTTTTTTTTTAAATCAAAATTTTATGGATTTTATATGCAAATAAGTATTCACAATGCAATGCATAAGACTCATGACAAGTAAACAAAACATAAAATGATGTGAGATAGTAGACTCCCCCCCAAACTTACTTCACATAGTCCCTTGTGTGAGAGTAAGCTCAAAGAAGAGATCTAAGGGATAAAATGATGTAAGATAGTAGACTCCCCCCCAAACTTACTTCACATAGTCCCTTGTGTGAGAGTAAGCTCAAAGAAGAGATCTAAGGGAAAGAAATAAACATAAAAACTAAATATTTACAAGGTTGGAGTGACACTTACTTGGAGTTATTGGCTGAATTGGGTGGTAGAGGACCCTTGGCCTCAGATTTATTTCACTTGTAGACATGGGCTGAAGCGGAGAAGTGAAAGAAGGTGTCTAAATTCACAATGCTTCACATCAGCCAAGGCAAGTAAGACTTGGCCTGAAAAACCTCAACCATGCTTATTAAATAACCTAAAAAGAGAAGATAAAAAAAATATATATATACAATGGATAAACATGGGATTTCCTCCCAAGTGAGCTTGTTTTAAGTCTCTAGCTTGACATTGTGTGCTTTCTAATCATAAATATCAAAAGGTTGAGCCAATGCACCTTT
>NC_027751.1:41220742-41231906 GCF_000695525.1 Brassica oleracea var. oleracea | reverse complement strand
TAAACAAACTCTATCCCTAGATGAATGCTCATTTACCTAGATAACTCAAGCATCAAATTCCTTTGGTTGAATGTTATCTAAGTAATCATTAATCTCAAGTCTACTAGCCATCTTAACACCTTTAACAACAAATTCCTTTGGTAAAGAATGTTAAAAACTTAGGAGAGTTGGTTCAGGCATTTCATCAAACACCTTCCGGGTATGAAATGCCTAGAGCTCAACTTTAGAGAGGCCAACTCTAGAGTTGCATTAAAAGCACTCTACTAGCAAGGAACAAGATGGATCTATACTAAAACACCTTAGATCTAGCTTAATCACCCTAATCTACCTTAACCCATGAATCCAAAATATGTCTACTCAATAATCTCCATGAGAAACTTTAAACTCATGTAAGGATCAATGCTAATCATGTTAATGAGCAAGAGAAACACAATTATTATAAGATGAAGTAGTTCCTTAGATTATAGAAAGATTCAAGCTTTTACAAGTTTAGACAAAGTCTTAAGAGAAAAATGAGATAAAACTAGGGTTTTGGAAGCTAAAACTATTTATAAGAGGTCTAAACTCGTCCTGGTTTAGTTGAATTAAACCGGGTCAAACCGGATTAAACCGGTCAACAGCTCAAAATCTCGACCGCGAGCGGGTTCTTTCTCCCGCTCCAGCAAGCCGCTACCAAGCTCGCAGCGGTTACCTTTGACCGCTGTATCATGTCGATATCAAACAGGGAGGTGATATAGAGCGAGCGGCCAAGCAACAGCCCTCACCTAGCCGCCGTGGCACTTCTTCGTCTTGGCCAAGCTCGTGGTGGTGGTTCAGTTTGTGCTCCAGCCAGCAGCACCGGACTCGCCCTCTGCAACTCTGTCGAGGCTGAGCTTCAGATCGAGAAGCTCGACAGCTCCTCTGCCATGGTCGTCGCGTCTGTCTCGGCTACGAACCTCACCGTGACCAAGCTTTCTCAACAGCCATTGATGAACCTCGAGCTCAGGAGCGATCTTCAACCAATCCCGAGGCTGCGCCGCCGGAATACCTCGTCGGAGTCATCCTCGTCGTCAATTCACTCCTCGCCGAGCTCCATCGTCGTGGACATCTTCAGATCGTGAAGCTTGAGAGCTCCAATGGTGATTTTTGCCCTTTTTGCACATCTGGCCCTTAGACTTTTGGATATTTAACTTTTCGACCCCAAAACTATCAAATGTGCAGAAAGGTCCACCCGAGTCAACCCCAAAGCTTTTGATTGTGCAATCTAACCCAAGGGAATATTCTGAAACTGCAACCTTGGTCCCTGAACTTTGGATAACTTCATATTTGACCCCAGACTTCCATAGTGTGCAGCTTAGCCCTTGAATTTCTCCCCAAACTTCCAAATAAGCATTCCAACCCCTATGATATGCAAATGAGTATGCAAATACATCACAAAGACCTAAATGCAACCTAAAATGATCATAATAAGCTAAAATATGAATCTAAAACTTATAAGATTCATCAGATATCAAGGTTCGGGACAGACTGTAAGGAACTGATTGCAATGATAAAAGACCCCCAAGCTTGGCCAAGCTTTGCGACGGAATTGGAGAGGATAGAAACGTTACATATATGCTTTCCGGACTTCAAAATCACGCAATCAGACTTCTGATTTTTTAGCTAAGACTGCTAGATATTTCCATAGGGAGTTGCATTTTATTGGTTGTTCTATTCCGGTTCGGTTATCCAGACCACCTCAAGTTTGAGTACTAGAATGGCCTTTTGACGTCAAAAAAAAAAATGAAGGGTAAAATACATTTATAACCCTTTGATTAAGTTTGACAAAAAAAACATATGGTTAACAAATCTAAACTTAAAACATCAACTCTAAACCCTAAATCATCAACTCTAAACCCTAAACCATGAAACATCAATTCTAAACTTTAAACCCCGAAACATCAACCCTAAACCCTAAACCCTAAGCCATCAAATCTAAACCCTAAAACATCAACTCTAAACCCTAAACGTAAACCTTAAACCCTAAACTTTCAGATCTAACCCTAAAACATCAATTCTAAGGCTTTAGGGTTTAGAGTTTAAGGTTTAGAGTTGAAGGTTTAGGGTTTTGGGTTTAGAGTTGATGTTTTAGGGTTTAGGGTTAATTTTTTAGGGTTTAGAGTTTGCTTTTTAGGGTTTAGGGTTTAATGTTGATAGTTTAGGGTTTAGGGTTTAGAGTTGAAGTTTAGGGTTTAGGGTTTAGTGTTGATGTTTTAGGGTTTAGAGTTGAAGGTTTAGGGTTTAGGGTTTTGAGTTGATGTTTCGGGGTTTAGGGTTTAGAGTTGATGTTTCAGGGTTTAGGGTTCATATTTCAAAAAAAAAATAGGGTTTAGGATTGATGGTTTAGGGTTTAAAGTTGAGTTTTAGGGTTTAGGGTTTGAATTTCGAAATAGTATAATTCGAAAAAAATTAATTTTTATTTTTTTTTATTTTTATTTATTTAAATATTTATTTATTATATATATAAAGAACAAAAGCATAAGAGTCTTTTGCCACTTAACGAAGAAGGTATTTTTGAAAATGTTCATTTAGTGGTGGTAAAAATGAAAAGTGCTAGCATGAAAATGGTAAACATATAATTTCTCCTTCAAAATATAACATATAAAAAAATCTATTTTTTTTATTATACGGTTAATGTGATTGTTTAATTTCTTTTAAATATTAATATAATTAAAAAGAAGGAGGGATGATACAAAAATTGTTATCAAATTTATATTATTCATAATCATTAATTGTCATATATATATATATGTTAATCAAAATAGGTAATTCCATAACTTTTATTTATGGAAATAATGGATAATATTATTTTGTACATTATTAATTAATTTTATAGTTAGTTTAATAAAAAGTATAATATATGTTTAGATGGACCAACCTATTTTTCTAAAAATTCTAAGAATCATCAAAACGATGACACGAGACAACGAACAAATGTTGTAACGTTTCTCGATTAATATATAAGGGATATAAGGGATGTCAACATTAATGCAAAGCTAATAAAACGTTTGGTTAACCAAAAACAAACCAAGAAAACTTTTATTTTTAATCTTCTTATCTCACATTGTTAGTCACATATTCAACACTTACATACTGGATATGATTGAAAGTGTAACATCAGTTGTAAATCTTTGACAAAGATTCATCAACTGAGTGATAAAAATGGAGGTGAGAAATTGAAGCCGTGAGTTAGTATATCCACTCATGCTAGCTAATATTTAAACGAGCTTTTAAACAAATTTGACAAACATCAGTTTATATATGGGCAGAGAACGTGCTTGAGGCTAGACACAAAGCCATTACTAGGACCCATTGCTACTTGGCCCATTTATAAAGACCAAGAAGCAAATGTTTTTAGTTCAAAGGGAAACTAAATAAACTGTGTTACAAAAGCTGCTGATTCTAGTGGGAAACAAACGGTAGAGATTCATTAATGCTGAGATCAGTACTCTTTCACGTGGTCCCATTCATCATCCTCAGTGTTCAGAGTCGTTGTGGTGAGCTCAGGAGTGCTGTATCCTGTTGATGAACCATTAACTCTAATCTGTTCAAAAAATAGAACTTGTACAATCACCCGCATCGGCAAACGCTCATTCTGCACTGCATGTTCACATGCTTCAGCTGAAAGTTTTCTACAGTCCATTAACCCGCAAACTCTCTTCTTCTCGCTTTTGCCAATCCCTGGATGTTCCTAAAACGTTACAAAAATCAAAATGGCTCAACAGAATTAAGAACTATTATGAAAGAACACAAGATTTTACCAAAGCACAGTTGGACTTTTAGCGACAACTCTTAGATTATCTAGTAGGTAGGTATTTATTATTTAATGAGTAGTAGGTTCAATTCTCGTTTGAAGAGATTTTCTATCTAAAGGAAAGCGAGTTTTAAATGGTTTGGCCATGTAGGTCCGTATATCCCTTAAAGTGAGGCCCAAACCAGAACCTCTTAGTTATTCAAAAAAAAAAAAAACAGAGGATTTGCATATCTTATGTTACCTTAAGAAACATGTCGATGGCGCGGTATAACCCATCATGAGACTGTCTTGGGAAGCTAGAAACCGTTTCAGCGAGAGATATGAAGTTCTGGAGAAGGAGATTAGAGTCTCTAGACTTCTCAGCTAAGTACCCATCAACAAGCTTTGCAACAGATGCTTTTGGGTGAGTTTTTGGATCACGGTCCATAAACTCCTTGACTACGCTCTGCACCATATCTATATCAAACATTAAGATGTCACTCACTGCTGTCTCTTCAAGCTGCTCGCTGATCCGCTTCTTTAACGTCTCCTTCACGGTTTCTTCACATCCAAGAAAGACCGATGCTCGAAGCAGCTTACTCAAGAAACTAGAAGAAACGCTTCCTTTCTTATCCGGGAGAAGCTCTATGATGGATTCAGTCAATGATTTGTCAATAACTCTCACTGAGCCTTTGCTAAAACCACCTATTCTTCTTCTTGCATAAGCATGTAACGCTTCTCCAATGACTTCAATAGGCACTTTTCCTCTCGTCTTGATAGCTTCAATGGCTTGTTTATACAAATCGATATGAAGTTCACATAGATCTTCCACCCACCAGTCTCTCGGAACAGCTTTCTCATCAAGCTTCTTCTTCCTGTTGTAAGTGTAAGACCAATCGACTTTTGAGGTGTCTATGGAAGCCGTGTAAGCGACGGAGTCGAGACAACGCTTGACAAGCTTGAGGGTAAACTCATTAGAGTAGTTAGGAGAGAGATCCCTCGTGGTCTGGAAGACATTGATGGAATCTTTCCAGCTGCGGAAGATAGTCGAGTTCAAGAACACATCAATCTTGTAAACAAGATTGCTTTTCTCAAACGTTTCGTTCATCTCCAAGAACTCAGCTGCACAGCGAGCCGCAAACACGTTGTAAGCGTTTAAGGTCACGGTGATGCCGTAACAGAACTTGACGCAAACCTCAAAAGCAACAGAGCCACCAGGAATCTCTGATATGTTAATCTCATCAACTTGGTTCTTCTTCTCTTCATTTCTTGATGTTGCTATGAGTTTCTGGAGATATCCACTTTTGGAAAGCAATGGAAACTGAAAAAAGATGAAAACTGTTCTTTTTATGGTATCTGCTTTTTATTGTTTTTAATGTTTATAAGCTTATAAGAGTTGTTCTTTACCTTATGCAAATAAAACTTGATATTGCCGATGGTGACGATGAGCTCTGTTTCTAACTCAGTGGCTACATACCTAAGAGCAAGAAACCATCGTCTAAGTATCATCAAGAGAGAGAGAGAGAGAGAGAGAGAGAGAGAGAAGTGAGGATATGTTTATACATACCTAGCATCGTCTCCTTTTGACTGAACCGTATCAGGTTTGGATCCAAGTTTCATAAACTTCATTTTTTTTCTCTCTTTGAGCACTTGTTGAGTGCAAGAGTTTAAAGATCTTTAGCCCAAAAGAGAAACAAAGCTAAAGAGATCTATGCTCAAACTTTATTCTCAAGAAAGCTTAAGGAGCTAGTTTTGGAAGAAAAGAGTCACTTTAAAAGAAATATTGTTTATGGAGTTTTCACGTTGGAAACATACATATTAACATATATATAATATAGAAATTTTTTTAGAGATTCGCGACAACACACCCACCAACTGAAGGCTCGAACATCCAGATACCACGCTTGTCTCTTTTCCTTTTTCTAAGTGCTTCACACATTCACAGACAGAGAACACACATGAAGCTCCTCTTTTTTGTTGCCCGTTGTGTAATGTTTTTCTTTTCGATTATAATAGCCTAAAGATTCTGACTACAAGGAAAGACACAAAAAAAAAAACGAATCCAAAGGTTGCATCTTTGTAATTTTGATTTATGGGTGATGAATGCAAAAAGGTTGATTCTAAGCATTTCTCTCTGTAGCATCAGAGTTTCTTGGTAACATTTATTCAAAGGACAAAACGAATCAAATCTTTTTGTATGTTTTCTATAAAGATGGTTTAGTGTAGGCCTAACATCAGAGGCCAGAGATCGTTTCTCGATGACTCGATCGATACACAATAGAGATAACGTACTCGTAAGTTTCCCTGTTTTACTGAGGGATCAAAGAATGCTAAGAACATGATTATCGGGGGTTTTTAGGGTGGGGTTCTTAGCGTAATATAAGAACACGTATCTTAACTTTTAACTTAAAAGACGGGTTCTTATCGTAATATAATAAACTCATCCTAAGAACCCCCAATAATCATGCTCCGAAGGGTTTATGCAAGTGTAACCGAAAACCAACATGCAAGTGTTATTTGACTTATTGGTATTAGTGTTAAGCTTATTGTTCATAATGGTGACGTTTAATAGACTCAACTTTAATATTGCTGCCACATACAGTTGATACTGCTTCCGTCGTGGAATAGTAGCACATACAATGGTTTATCATTGCAATATATGGAAGCTTGGTATGCATCCTCTCACCCCTTTCCCTTTACAATATGTCTTGCATTGCAATGTTTATAGATTAATAATCATGTGTTGTCTGTCCCAGTCCCACATATACCGATATACGTATGTGTGAAATGCAACTTTTTCTCCTGTAGAGATAGTATTTTATATATTTCTCTTGCGTGATAAGAATATCTCGTCACCACCACCATGTCTTCTTTATTTCTTCTATTGTACCTGGAAAATGTTCTTGAGGAGTTTTACCAGTCAAAGTGATGAACAATACATCGTAAACTTCATATTGTGAAAGATTAACTTATTAAGTATTATGCAGAATAAGTGTGTTAGTTTCGAATTTTAGTTTACAAAAAAAAAAAAGAATAAGTGTGTTAGTGTAGAATCAGCCACATCTCCCTGCAATACATCGTAAACTTCATATTGTGAAAGACATTATACCTTACCAAAGTCGCCTTGAAAAATAAAATAACGGGTTTATATTAAAATGCTCATCAAACATTTTCAAGCTTGGGCCAGCCTACCTACAAATATTCAATTTGAGCCCAAATGGGAAATATAGGCTGACTGACACCCATTTGTAAAATACTTAGACAAAGACACAAAGCTAAAATTCTCCATATAACATTGAAAGTTCAAGAACTTCTAATGTTCGCAAGAAGATTATTAGAGTTAATACTCTACTAATAAAGAAGACCGCTGCCGACGTCAAAAAAAAAAAAAAAAAAAAAAAAAAAAGAAGACCGCGCGCGCACTGCTTTATATCATCACTTGATCTATTATTGTCTTCTAATCATTTTTACTATACTATTTGTTGTTTTTATTTCATTTGTATTATTATGTATTTATATTAAGTTCTAATAATATAATAAAATTTTGGTCGTTAAAAAAAAAAACATTGAAAGTTCAAGTGTTATGTCAAAAAATTGGAAATATAAGAATTTCATAGTAGTGGATGAATTTTTTTCTTTTTTCATGGTAAATAAAAAAAAGTGTTTTTACATTATTAAATTGATTGCATTATTAAATTGATTTTTTCATATGAGTAATTGTTGACTTTTAGATATTTATATACTGTTATTTTGGATCTTTTCAAGAATTTAGGATACTTTGAATATTTTGAGTATTTTAAATACTTTGGATATTAAATATACAACTACTCAATATATTTAAAAATATAATTGTGATTCAGATATTTTGTTTGAAATATTTTGGTTTGGGTCGGATTTGGTTTTGGTTCTTTAAATACCATTTTTTTAATTTGATTCGGATTTGTATAAATTTTTTGGGTTGGGTTCAGTTCTATTTTTCAAGTAATTATGTTTAACTTACGTGATAAAAGACAATCGTCGAAAGTAGGCCTAGACATTTTGGGTATCGGTTCGGTTCGGATATTTTGGATTTCGGATAGTTTGGGTAGAGGGCTAGAGGATCCATTTACAACTTGCTTATTTTTGGTTCGGTTTGGTTCGGATAGTTTTGGGTTTGGTTCGGTTTGGATAGTAAAATTAGGAACCGGAAAATACCCGGAAAAAATTTGGTTCTCATTTGGATCCGGTTGGGTTCAGATAGTTCGGATATAGTTCAGATAATTCAGGTAAAATATCGGTTATTTAGGGTAAAATATCAAATAATTAAGATGATTTAGATATTTTTTTGGATATTTCGGATTACTTTGGATATTTCAGATAAAATTTTCCGGATAGTTTCAGATACTTTCGGGTAGTTCAGATATTTTATAATAATTTAGTTATCCTCAACTATTTTCAGATACTTTTGACAGATTTTTAAATTAAAATATATGTTTAGTTATGTTATATGTATATATAATTAATATTTTATATGTTCGGATATCCGTTCGGTTTTCGGTTCGGTTATTTCGGATATAGAAATATAAGAACCGTTCGAGTATTTGAGGGTATTGGTCCGGTTCCGGTTTCAGATATTTCGGTTCGGTTCTTCTGTTCCGGTTATTTTGCCCGGGCCTAGTCGAAACTTAGGCTGAGCGTATAGCTTACATGTCAGCTTTAAAAGTATACACTACTAACTTGGCTCTCGAAAAAAAAAGAGAAACGTTAATTTCATTATTATAGAAATGTTTCTATGAGATTCACCAACGAGTATCTAGTTAATTCTTTATGATCTTTATCCTTGTTTCTTCTTTCTTTTCTCTCTTTTTTTTTATATGAATAGAAGAGAGAGAGAAATCTTACTTGCACAAATTTGTTTTTGACGAGGATCTATGCCAAGTCTCAAGATGACGAAAATAAAGAGATTTGGTGTGATGTCATTATGAATAGAAGAGAAAGAAAAATCTTACTTACACAACTTGTCTTATGACGAGCATTATGAACCAATCTATGCTAAGTCTGAAGACGACAAAAATAAATAGATTTGGTACGAAGTTGTTTTGAATCCTTCAGTACCCAAACAAGCATAGGTGGCAATGGTGGATCAATCCACTTTGGCGTTTTCATGATTTATAATTTCAGTCAACAACTGAAAGAATGGAGGGGCGAAGCCAGGTACAAGACTATGGGTGCGTGTGCACCACTAATTTTCAGATTTTGATAATTCTCTAAGGTAAATTAAAAAGAAATTATTAGAATTATATGCATTCATTCATTTTGTAAGCTTTGTGCACCCACTTGAGACTCACTAAAACAAAGAAAGGAAATGACCGAAAGACACCAAAAAATGTGGCATTAGTAACATGCTCCCTTATGGCCTATACTTACTTCATAATCTTTTGGTGTGAAATAAATCTAAAAGAAATATACATATTAGATATTGAAGAAAATTCAACAAACTAGTGAACTTCTCAAAGTTTTATTTGCAACCAATTTTTTTAATCCATTGCATTCCTTATTAGAAACTGATTATCTTATGTAAAAGTTTTGTTTCGCCCTTTTTTCATAGACCATTCTAGTTGCATACATACAGACATACCCAAAACCTAATACTTCACATAACAATTCTAAAATATGGATATTCTGATACCAAATCTTCTATTTCATAGAAAATTTGACTCATTTTCTCCATTTTGAACAACCTTCCATATTGTGCTTCCAATTTCACATGAATGAGTTCCGACAGCCAGTAATGGAACTAACCAAAATCTACTCTTAACATAAATAAGGTTGCACAAACAGCATGGTCTAACTTATGTGGTTGTTGCACGTTTTAGGTTAATGAAATTTTCTTTTGTCATGATAGAATTCCAAAATCTCATAAACGATGATCCTGAGAAAATGGGTACGATGATCCTGAGAAAATGGGTTGTTGATACTTTTTTAACTTTAGAGATATTGAGATCCTGAAAAGGTCTAGACTAATCTCCACAAGGATGGTGTGGTTCACGGATGAATTTACTCTGAATATTCATATAAAACCTAAAACATGGCCTCATATCTGCGTTGCCACATATGTTTAGTGTCGTGGAGTTTATTCCCTGTACTCCACCTACTACTAAATATCCCCCGTTTAGGTAGAGAAAATGGTAATATGTTGGAATCGACCATTGGAAGTTTGGAACAACAATTTAATATAGAAACCAACTAAAACAGAAATAAACTCTACATAACAGAGAAAATGGTCATTTATTGGAATCGACCACACTTAAATGAACAGAACAACTGATGCAATCACAGGTCATGCTGATACACTACCAAGGTGTTGCTCGAAGAGCTAGACTACGTAAGCATGTAGTGTAACTGTAACACCCCCGAACCGTTCTAGGCATAGTTCGAACCACCGGCCAACAATCAAACAAGAACATGACCGACGGCCCGACCATCTACCAAGGTTTGGGAGCGCTACAAGACAGGTTAACGGGCAATCCAGCCAAAGTTACAAAAAGTGCAATTTCTTAACTAGGCCAGGCCGCCCACTAACACGTACCGTCAGACCAAAGCCTAAGGCTTCTCAACCCGTACTCCGATCTGACGTTGTGTTAGCTCGGACAAGCTAATATCAGAAACAACAAAGCATTTCCACAAAACGTTGATTTTTATTTATCTTATATAATATCTGGTTCACAACACACAAAATATTATACAAGTAGTGGCATGCCATGCGAGAAAAAGTACATACTTATAGTCTGAAAGCGTCTTAAGCAAAAAGATGCAAATCTACACCAGCCGGCCTAGCTTTCCGCGACCTCTACAAGCTCACTACTGGTCACCTGAAGCAACAACGAGTGAGGAGTGAGTAATCTAGCATTACTCAGCGAGTTACAATCCCCAACTAACAAATACAACCCCTCGCTATCCCACCTCAAACAATCTAAAGCGAGAGGTTCACCTAACAATAATTCAACCCAATTCAATGAATAATAATAAGCAATATCAAAAATACGCAGCAGGAAAAAGATGGTAAGATAACTAGCATTATGCTAGCTCACCACCAAACTCAATTTCGAAATAAATTAAGATTTAACAACCCGAAACACGATATAATATATATAACAAACTCGGGCCCTGGTGACGTTAGGTTCCTCCTTCCCTATCGGCAATATCCTATCTTCCTACCACAAAGGCCGGAAGAAGGAACTTTCAACCGACCGCGGCCCACAGTCCTTCGGGTCACCGCGCGACAGCCCACAGTCCTTCGGGTCAGTGCCACACTACACTGTCGTGTAATCACTCAGCCATAGGCCATGACCCCGTCTATCTGAGTCTTCCCGATCCAGCGAATAAGGGGTTTCCTTGAACCCGCCGGGTACGAGGTCTGAAGGAACACTAACT
>NC_027751.1:41192516-41220447 GCF_000695525.1 Brassica oleracea var. oleracea | reverse complement strand
ATCGATTATAACTCACAGTTTTTTGGTTGACTGTGGCCTTGACCCCAAACCTGACTTCTGCGATCCGAACCCTTCCTCGACCTTCTCAAGTAGACCCACGTTCAGACTGATCTTGAACTGGTCTCCACTAGAACTGATCTCCCTTCACTTGAACAGAACCTTCTCCAGGTACTGGCTCAAAATCGGTAGAGTAACTGTTCTCGAAAACTGCCTAAATCGCTCGAAAACTATCGAAACTCGATCTTTCTTTCTTTGCTTTCTCTCTCACGTTTTGAACTGACTTTCAAGTGTTCTGAATGTGTTTTCAAGTGTTCTGAATGTGTTCAAATGAGAGGGGGTCATAGGCTATTTATAGGAATCAGCAACCAATCAGAAACAAGCCGTGTGGCAGCCCGTGTGTCGCTTCGCATGGCTCCGGATGCATGCGCGGCGACACCTCGTGCTCCACATGGCTGGTTGCATGGCCTGCTCACATGCAAAGTGACACCACGCCCTCTACCTTTATGGATGCATGGCCTGGCTCCATGCAAGGAGACACCACGTCCTCCACATGTCTGGCCGCATGGCCTGGTCGCATGCATCGCAACACCTCGTGCTTGGCCGATCCACCTCGTGCTCCACATGTCTACTTACATGTTCAGGTTTCTTGTACTGCAACACCTCATGCTTTCCTTGACACACATACTCCCGGGAGCTTGCCACCACGTCCTGAACACACACTCATCTAGCCACCTCGAGCTTCTCGGTCAATTGTCCGATATCTGTCTTCCGGTGAATTTTCGTCCTGCGATCAATCCCAAATATTTTTCGACGACCGTTCTGATGATCTGAGTATTTTTAATAAACTCCACTTGGATTCTGATCTTAAGGGAAAATATTTCCCGAGCTTCCGGCTTCTTTGAAAAATTCCATAATACCGAAATTTATGGTTTTTCGCCCAATTTCCGGTCTTTTTGTTGTGCTTCCAAAAGTGTCATGCTTCAAACATCCTTTGAATAAATCTACCACATTGTCTAACCATTGTCTAGTGGCATACTTGAGTCATGGTTCAGACAAGAACAATATGATCATCCGTGACTCGACCACCCAAAAGATACTCGACCGTTCTTTTTTTTTTTTAATGGGTTTCTACAGCAACTGTACCGAGTTTTCTCATTTATGTGAGTATAAGTGGAAATTGAAATCTTGTCAGGGTGTTCCAGCTTGGAGAAGCTGATTTGATTTGGATCTTGAAATCTCATCTCCAACTTCGATCTTAACAAGTTCGATTCAGAAACAAGGTCTGATCATTACCCCATTGAGGATAGTCTTCTCCAAACGAATTTGACTCTAATTCCGTCAATGTTTCCTTTGAGTGGTGATTGATAGACAGCTTCCGCAAGTTCCATAAGCGAGTTGTAGACTGCACGGACGAATCCAAAATATTTTTTTAGTGGGTGCAAAATATTATAAAGAACTAAGGAGGCATCGAACTTGAGACTTGAAGGGGGTGCACAACACTATTAAACCATCTAATCTAGTTGATTTCTTTGTATTTACACATACAAAACGTTTTTTTTTTTTTTTTTGATCAACACATACAAAACGTTTAATATTTATAAAACTACGGGTGCACATGCCACCATAGTCTTGGCACTGGCTTCGCCCCTGGTAGACTGTGACTTGGATATTATCTTGTACCGCAAGGCTCTTGCTCAATTAAAAATAAAAACAAAACTAACAAAAATATTTTTGTAAAAAAAAAACATAAAATATTTAAATGTGTACGTAAAAGAAATTTAATTAGATAATTTCTTATCTAGTTTTTTTTCTCTCTCTAAAACCTCAGACATCTCTCTAGAAGCTCTAAATCAAAATCTTGTTTCGGTGGCCGGTGGTTTCTAAACCGCCGGTCGCCACCCCTTTTGGATCTTTTTGTTTCCGACTTGTTCGGATCTAAATTCGGCGATGTCCGATTGTAAATTCCGTTTATCGGACTTTTTCTTTTATTTCTATTTTGTTCTTTTTTGTTCTATAATCCTCTTCGCGTAGTATTAGTGCTCAACCCTGAAAGATAGTGATGTCATTCTATTCATCGGCTGCTTGTCCCCTCACTCAAGTGCTTGTAATTCCTTACTCGGTCATATCTATGGTCTATGGAGTATAGGTTTCCTTGGGCGAAGGTTCAAGAAGATGTTGTTGCTTGGAGCGTAGTGTGGTGATTCAGAGCTTCGGTCGTGTTAGATGAAGTTTTCTGAAGAGTACAAACTTCGGTTAAAGGATTTTCTTGAAGTTCGTGCGGTAATAGCATTAATATTGTCACAAGTCTCACCGGAGTAGACGCTGTTATTAACGAGAAATAATGGACTCCGGAGTGAACAGGAGCAAGAGCAGCTTCATGATAACGCAAACCACATCATCGCTACACGTGTTTCCTACTTCTGTTTTGTAACCTTATCTATTAAGTTAGCTTGTGGTTTCGCAAACCAATTTGTACCAAAATCTGGCCCAAAATCTTTTATGGGCTTTGTTTAATGAAAATATGTTGCAAAAAAAAATTAGATAATTTCTTAACATTTCCACCTAACCGAATGAAAAAGAGACAAATCAATGAAACCAATTTAAGTTCTAAACCGGAATGAAATAAAATATACACTTAAAAATGTCTATTGGTACCCTGAAAAGCTTTTTGTTCGACTAGTCGTCATATTTTGCTACGTGTAAACTTAATAACTTTCCTTCTCTTACTTTATATATCGCTCTAAAATGTAAAGGGACAGAAGTTTCGCACAAAAAGTTTGAAAAAAGACATTAAAGGTTTTAGAGAAGTGAGAAAAAGTGGTAGCTATGGAGAAGTATGAGATCGTGAAGGATTTGGGATTTGGTAATTTCGGATTGGCTCGGCTTATGCGTAATAAAAAAACAAACGAGCTTCTGGCTGTCAAATTCATAGATAGAGGATACAAGGTTTTTCTTATTCTTCTTCTTTTGTATTTTTTTCTGTTGATCTGTTCTTCCTTATATCAGAAATATTCATATTATTATAAAAAAATGATTTGTTGATGCAGATAGACGAGAACGTTGCAAGAGAAATCGTCAATCACGGATCTCTCAATCATCCCAACATTATTCGGTTTAAAGAGGCAAGATAAATTTATATTCTTGTTTTTAATCAAGAATTGAATCTTAGGTTAATTTATTGTCCTTAACTCGAATCTCTTGGTTGACACATAGTTAACAAATATATATATATATTATGTTTTGACTCTTAATTCGTATTCTCTCCAAACTCAAATCTTGGACGAACCGGTCCATTGATATATTCGAATGCACAATCATTGAGAAGCTACAAAACATATGGCATTTGGTGCCTAATCAAACTTTAAACTTGGTGTGTGTTGATGACTTAGGTTGTATTAACTCCTACACATCTTGGAATTGTAATGGAGTATGCAGCGGGAGGAGAACTGTTCGATCGGATATCAAGCGCAGGACGATTCAGCGAAGCTGAGGTTTTTCAGAAATGAAATTGTGTTAACAAATATACACGCTTTATATTTTTAGCTAAAAATGAATTGATAATTTATAACCATTTATTCTACTTGCAGGCTAGATATTTCTTTCAACAACTCATTTGCGGAGTGTATTACTCACATGCAATGGTAAATTTAATTTTAATACATACCATTAAATTGTATGATATATTTGTGTTATGTGTTTTATTGATGAACCAAATTAATTTTGCAGCAAATATGCCATAGAGATCTGAAATTAGAAAATATTTTGCTTGATGGAAGTCCAGCACCCCGTCTAAAAATTTGTGATTTTGGCTACTCGAAGGTTATTATTTTCTTGATCATTCAAACTTTTTCGGCTTTTATAACTTATAATTAATTTCCACATGTTTAATAATTTTGTTATCATGTAGTCTTCTATTCTGCATTCAAACCCTAAATCAACGGTGGGGACTCCGGCATATATAGCCCCGGAAGTTTTTGGTCGTTCGGAATACGACGGGAAGGTAATCAAATTATTTTCATAATTCCATATTTTTAGTAATAGTAGTGAAGATATTTACAGGTCTGAATTCCACTTTCGATAGTTATAAAACAATAAAAGATAGAAAAGAGTAGTAAACGACAAATTAAGCTTCATAATTTCGACTCACATGACAACTATTACTAATCTTATATAGGATACTATTTGTTTTCCTGTCGCCATCATATAGGATAAATATAATATATAGTTTCGACTTTACCCCATATCTATTCAAATCAAATGGCCATTCTCCAATAAATTTGGCAAACGTCACTATATTCACTATTCAACTTAACATATCTGTTTTCGGAAATTACGTGCATAACGCTTGGTGGTGTGACCTTTTTAATTCATTTAAATCCATTACTAAGAGGACGCTTGTCTATTTCGGATAAACCGATCAAAATTTATTATTATTTTTTTTGTTATATTTAAATTCTGTAAAAGTTTCGGAAAAAAATTCTTTAGGAGTTATTAATATATTTGATTAAATAATTTTTAACTCAAATTACTACTGTGATGAACCAATGCGGACTAAGTTTTGTGTTTAAGTTGCTTATTGTTCCTAAAAGAAAGAAAATGAAATCCGAGGTTGTTTGATATAATATTTCTACATACAGTCAGTTGATGTGTGGTCTTGTGGAGTGGCACTCTATGTTATGTTGGTAGGAGCTTACCCTTTCGAAGACCCTAAAGATCCCCGCAATTTCCGAAAAACTGTCCAGGTTTTTTTCTTTTTTAGATAACATTAAATGAGATGACGTCATTTTTTTATCCGTATAAACACAATCTTATGTCATTCTGATGGAATTTCAGAAAATAATGGCTGTTAAGTACAAAATTCCAGGATATGTTCACATATCTGAAGATTGCAGGAACTTATTGTCTCGTATATTTGTTGCTAATCCATCACATGTAAGTATCCCCTTTTTTTTTGTCAACAAGTAAAATATATATCAGATTGTTCTAACTAAAACAAAAAAGATTGTGTTTTCATTTAAAAAGTTTAGTTTATAAAACACTTATCCTATTTTACATGTATTTGTAGATTATAAAACTGAAATATAAAAATAACATTTTCAAATAAATTTGAAAGTAAATGTAAACGTAAACAACAGACTATTCTTTATAAATTTAAACTTGTTATCAACTAATTGTTCTTTAAATTTTTGTTATTTGAACTGTTCAGAGAATTACGCTCAAAGAGATTAGGAGTCATGCATGGTTCCTGAAGAATTTGCCAAGAGAACTAAAGGAGTCCGCCCAAGCAGTCTATTACCAAAGGAATGTTAATCTTATTAACCTTTCTCCTCAAAGAGTAGACGACATTATGAAGATAATTGGTGAGGCAAGGACCCTTCCAGACCTTTCACGCCCACTCGAATCCCGTGAAGATGGTGAAAAAGATGATGTTGAAGAAGAAGAAGAATATTTGGATGCTAATGATGAAGAATGTGATGATGAATATCCATAAACAAAAATATTACTAATGTTGTCTAGTTATGAGAAGTACTTGTAATTTTATTTTTAAATTTCGGTTTTAAGTTACAAAAGAACATAACAAACAAAAATAAAATCTATTTTGAGTAACAAATCGATTATGTTGGGAAAAGAAGACGAGGAAGGTATGAAAAGAGTACAACTAGCTTGTGTGTCAATGATGAGAGAGAGAGAACGAAAATCGAGTCTAATGTATTAGGTGTACTGATGATCATTCTACTTGTATGTTAGACCAAACAAAAACAAACTTAACAGTTTAAAATTATATTTGACCAAAAAAAAAAAAAAAAACAGTTTAAAATTATACTCCTTCTCTCCGTTTCTTATTGTAAGTAGTTTAAGAAAAATTCTTTTGTTTCAAAATGTAAGTAGGAGTAGTATACATCAGATATCAGAAGCGTGGTGGGCCCATAACCCACAGGTCCCAAGATCGAAATCTGGCTCTAATATGTTAGATTTAATTTTGGTTGTTTACTTTCAGTCTAATATATTTATCCAAATTTTCATGTGTATGTTACAAATTGGGCCACACAGGTTCAAATAACTTTCTATATGATATGTTCTTTGGAAAAATGTATATATCTCTGATTAATATATTATTAATCAAATAACACTATGCTATTGATTGAGGATTTGCAACTAACCATACGAGGATCAAACGATGAAAAGTGATATAAAATTTATCTTTGGCTGTTTACTATCGAAAATTGGGATGGGTCTAAAATGCATGTTATCTATCCAAATTTTCATGAGTATGCTACAAAATGGGCCACACATGCTCGAATATTTTTCTGCACGATATGTTCTTTGGAAAAACGTTTACATCTCTGATTAATATTATTAATCAAATAATACTATGCTGTTGATTGAGGATTTGCAATTAACCATACAAGGATCAAACGATGATAAGTGATATAAGAGAAAATTCTTATTATAAATGAATACTAAGAAATATCTATCTATATATATATATATATCTATCTATTATTATATAATTGAGTTTCCTTCTCTCCTAGAGTGTCCACATGGGATGCCACGTCAGTAAGTCGGGTTCTGACAGCGCGACATATGTCCCAGAAGCAAAACTCATCGTTTCATTTATTTTGGTTTGCAATTCGTTTGGGCTTTACGATTTATATGGGCTTCGTTACTCTTTATTTGGGCTGTTTGAAGAACAATTACTCTCCGATTCTTATATTCACCTTCCTCAGGAACGTTCTTCGAGAACGTGGTCCAAAAAATCTAGGGTTCTTAATGTTCTTCAATCTTTCATTCCTTCCGGTAATGGTTTTTCCGGAGAATCAATTAAGACAAATCGTCATGTCAATTACATGGATCGAAATGTGTAAGTATGGTTTCCTCTCATCTTCTTCCCCATGGGCACGTCACGGCCTGAATTGATTCACTGCCATTAAATCCACTTCCACCACGATTTCTAATTCATTGCATCTACCTTTCTTCCAGGTGGTGCATCTAAAGTTATAAAAAGGCACAGCTACATTCTGTAAACATCATTCTCATAACACTCAATAATAATTGAAACTTCTTCTTGCAAAAGAATGGGTAATGGATCTCTATTCTTTGCTGACTTGAAACTCGCCGATGTGCTCTCTCCGTGGAGTTCGATTTCTGGTAATTCCTTTGAACATCATGTTTTAAAAAACAAAAGGTTGTGTTAAAAGTCAGAATAAACAAGCTTTTTAATCAACAACTTTTCTTAACCCATTTGGGAGATGACTTCGCACACGTTTGTTGAATTTGATTCGTTCATCTGTTTCAGGTGACCCTCATGGAAGCCACCGTGGAGTGTAGTCTTGGCCAGTCTCCGGTGGAAGCCATCGTCTGTGTTGAATCATCTAGATTTCTTCTCACCGGCTATGTGAATCTGGAACCGCTACAGACTGCAATCGTTGGCATTATCGATTTTAGTAACTTCTGCATGAATGGGAAAATGGACTTAGGTCACTTAACGGTCGTTACGGATGGGAATCGTTTCTTTAGATCTTCTTCCTCCTTTCTTCACTATCACCAAGAGTAGAAAGATGACCATCATGAAGGCTTGAGTCGATCTGTAATTTTTTTTGTCAAGATCTAAAAAATAAAATTTAAGAAGCTAAGTTATTGAGAAACTTTGCAATCTGGTGTTTGGAGTTTATTTATAAATTTACAATAATCATTTTGAGATTGATTCTTCTCATGTTTCATTACATATTAGTGTTTGCCAATCTTTTATGCTCTTTTTAACATGGAACTTCACTTCACTGGAGTTATTGGCCTAACGTGACGTCGCCACCAGCAATAACCTCAAATTCATGGGAGGTAACCTCCTTCATTTGAATTCCACATCCAACTTTTGCAGTGCCACTTTCACCTTTCATTAATCTCCTGCAACTTGCAGGCTAGCTTTTCCTAAATGCAACTTCTGGCACACATTTATACTTTGACAAAGAAACAAGTGACGGTGACACCTTCGTATCCCAGTAACTTGCTCTAGCTTTAACAATTTATTCTTGAGTTTTTGCTTGAAAACCCCCCATGTAAACAAATACGTCTGTTTTATTTTTTAGCTTTGGTAATGATGACTTAGCCTCTTCCACAAGTTTGACCAAATATGGTGGTGTTAATAAAATAGAAACAGTAGCAGAGTCAGGGCTCGACACCTATGTGGTCAAATCCCCTCCTCAGGTCCATTGCCTATATTTTTCCTAATGCTTACTGTTTTCACATTTCATTCATTCTAGACGGTTATTAATATGTTCTAATTCAGGTTGTAGAGTTCCTTATTCTTTTTTTTTGTCAACTGTGTTTCTTTTTCCTTAAGGATTGGCTTTTTATTCCTTACCAACATATCAGAACTAAAACCAATCTGAGGAAGTTGGTGACAGAGGAGATGCTGCAATCGGACGGGCATAACTCGATCATTATCGTAGATGGTGCTAATATGATAGGGTGGCCTGAGAAGATGATTGATGATGAGCTGGAGATCGTGAGGAATGCTGGTGTTGTGCAGCTTCAAAGAGAGATCCCACACTCCATCAACATTCAAGTTGCTAAGGTTTGTATCGAGTTTGTAACTTTATTGATTCCAATCTTGATGTCATTCAAGGGATGACGCTTCCAGTTTAGATAGTGCAATAGTGTCTTTGAAAGGATGTAGCATTTGGAGCTGGAATGTAGATTGATCAATGATCATATACTATTTGAATCATCAGGATGAGATTGCTAATGTATCATTATGTTGAATAGACTTCTCTAAGTATAGGTTGGTGGTGGATGTGTTGCAGGCTCTGAAGAGAGCAGTTGTGCCGGTCATCTGACGTGGAAGGAATCGATACCCCAATCCCTAATGAGCTATTGGATTCAGTTGACATCTTGCAACATAATGAAACTGAGCTCTGTTGCTTGACCGGAATGCCTACTGAAACTTTTTAACAGATTCGCCAAGCTGTTGTAAAGTGTCATAAATTGGTGCTTGACGGAGAGTATGGTTAAACCGTCCTTTCATATATGTCGCAAGTGATGAAATGTTGCCAAGTTGCATATTATTTAATAGTTTTATTTATTATGGATTTTTTTTTTGTCAACCTATTATTATGGAGTTATTTTAGCATTGTAATCGTGCTACTGCTTGATGTGATAATTAAGTCAAGGACTATTCAAGTTTTCTTATACGTAATACAAAATTTCAAGTATAAATAGATCATTTTTTTGAAGGGAGGAGAAAAATCTAATTACAATGTTTTTTTTTTGAAGTGATTCCTCATAAAATTTGCTTACTTTTTTGTCACGAAGTTCAAATTAAAGAATTTAACAAAAAAGAAAAATGGAAACCATAACCAATGATTAATAAACAATCAAAAAATACTTTTACAAAAATTTGTTTAAAATTAAAGGTTAGAAGATATAAAAAAATGAAAAATGAAAAATATTGAAAATACATAATATAATTGCGAAAAATAAGTCAACAAACAATAATTTAGTGAAAATGCATAATCTAATCTAAAATATGTATAAACTTCCTAAATATCTAAAAAATCATAACAACGAAAATAAAATAAATACATTTGTGATATTATTTCTCATATTTCATCAAACTCAGACCAAGAGAAAAATATATATTCTCACAAATATTTTTTCTTTTGTGCTTACCAAAATCATACTTTACAAAATTAATATGAAAAATGATGGAAAAGCAGTGATTATACATAATCAAAACATTTTCTAAAAACTAAAATTATATAATAAACAAAAATATCATCCGTAGTACTATCACCAAGTATCAACACACTTTTAAAGAAAGCAAAATGACATTGGAACATCGTTTCTTTAACTTTTATTTTAAGTAAATAATTATAAAGTTCTGACTAACCGCGATACACAAAGTCTAACAAAACATATGATAGTGGATGATCTCAAAGAAATCAAATAAAGCAAAGGAAATGTATCATCTAATTAAAAAAAATATTACCTCATTCAAAGAATCACAATTATGTAATTATGTAGTTTAATCAACTACACTTATTTCACTCTCAATATCATAACATGTTATATAAAAAATATCACATAAAATAATGTTTCATAAAAATAGATAACTAATCTTTCAAAACTAAAAAACAAAATGTCTGATCAAAACATTTAATATTTTAATTGCGTCAAAATCCCGCGCGAAGCGCGGGCTCGCCCTAGTATATATCTATATATATAAAGAAATGTTTGTCTCTCTCATGTGACGTCACATCATTAAGTCGCAGATCCTCAGAGTGACACGTGTCCTCTCTAACTAAACTCATCGTTTCGTTAAAAGGAATAGGCTCCCGTGTTTGACATTTATGGTTGGCCTCAGATATTGGGCATGGTTTCATTGGCCCAAAATTTATTTCATAACACAACCCACATCTGTGAAAATAATCCACCGACTTATCTTCTGCTTGCTCTGTTTAAAGCCACCGTCTTTGTCGATTGATATTCAACCCAATGTCCAGCAGCGTAAACTCTTACATTCAATCAGTCTAATAAATGCTTTCATTAACACCCCTGAATCACTCCTTCGACTACGCTGCATTCAGTACACCCCTCCTTCTATGGTTGCGAATATTTACCTATAAATAAGGAAGTAGCTTTCGTGAAATTCATCACTTTCTCCCTCTCAATCATTATAACCATCCGAAACACAAACACCACCAATAGAATACAGAATGAATCGGTTCATAGAATTTGAAGGGAGACAAGAAAAGAACACACGAAAAGCTTTCCTTTGTTGAAGAACAAACTGGTTCGTCCCCGCTTCAGCTGAGAAGAACTTCAATTCACCAAATATTTGCGTTATGAAAACAAACCTTATGAGGCGACAATCTCATCAATGAAAGGCTCAGGATTCTCCGTCGTGTGAGCTCCGAACAGCTGAAGAGTCTCACCTATGAGAGAAGTCCGAGACTTCCCAGAGGAAGACCCAACCGCCGGAAACGATTACAGCGGAGTAGGAGGAAAGCGGCGGCGAGGGAATAGAAGAAGAGGATGTATGCGGTGAAGGAGGAGGAGAAAGCTACTGATGATGGTAGAAAGGATAGAAAGAAGAGAGTATAATGGAAAGGGGAGAGAGGAACATCTTTCATCATTATCTCTTTTGCATTCTTCATTTTTTTTATTTAAATTATATTCCTTGAATATATGATTTCTTGAATATGAAATAACTATTCATTTTTATTACGATTCTATAGCATTCTAGATTTGCTCAGAGATAGATATCAACATTTGAAATTTGTTTTGTTTTTGTCAAATAACGTAAATCATTCTCAGTAATTAAGAAAATTACTACATTAAATATAGTTTAGTAATTAAGATTTTGTCTAAGAATATCATTTTATTATTAGCCTTTTCCTTTTTCTTCTCTGATATTTTTTTTTGTCACAGATATTATATAAACAATTAATTAGTTCTTTCAACAGAGAAGGTCAAGGTTGACAGAAAAAAAGAAAGAAAAAATGTTAAGTGTTTGAGCCGGTGTGAGATCACCTTAAATCATTAACCACAAATACAGAGTTTTACTTATAGTTTAGTAATTAAGATTTTGTCTAAGAATATCATTTTATTATTAGCCTTTTCCTTTTTCTTCTCTGATATTTTTTTTTGTCACAGATATTATATAAACAATTAATTAGTTCTTTCAACAGAGAAGGTCAAGGTTGACAGAAAAAAAGAAAGAAAAAATGTTAAGTGTTTGAGCCGGTGTGAGATCACCTTAAATCATTAACCACAAATACAGAGTTTTACTTATAGTTTAGTAATTTGCTTAGTTTGAACTTCAGTTTTTACTTTGGTTGGTTATCACATAAGTTGAAAGATATTACAGACCAAACATGAGGGAGGAGATCCAACAGCAACAACAATGACATAATGATCAACTGAAGAAATGGTTTCCATAGTCGATGAAGTGATGGGCTTACCATCTTCAATTGCTTTTGGTGTCTGTTGCTCCACATTTGTTACTGTCTACACCCCAACAAAAAAACACAACTTATTCAATATTTTGAGCTCTATATTTTTGCACATTTTTCTTACTAAGGAATAATTAGTTTTGAAGTTCAGGTATTCTCCTTTGCAAGCATGTGCTGTGTTTTTGTACTTTATAGGTTGTGTTTTAAATTTGTAATACATAAAAGACTATCATGTTTGCTATTGTGATTTACCCCTTTTACATTATTCTGTTTTTTTTTTGGTTGTTGTCAAAGATTGAATGAACAAAAGACGAGAGACGAGAGGACGATTAACTTGGTTTACACTACAGCGACATTGATCCCGAAGTTTATACTTTCTCATATCATATATATGTGAGTTCCTTATTAACACAATTTCATGTTTCGGTCATTCACATTATCTTCAAACTCATTAGCTTCTTCTCAATTGTGAAACTTGTTCTACCAAAATTTTACCTCTTCAAGGGACAACATTAATTTAGATTCATGCTCTTAAAGAACCTTTTCCAAGCATCTGCTTAAATACAGAACATCCAACAGAGTTTCCACTACTATTTGATAGGAATATAGGGATGGTGTTGTTGTACTTGATGTAGGGGTGGGCACGGAGCGGATATCCGGAATTTTAAGGATATCCGTGATCTGCTCCGTTCCCTACAAATAATTGATTTTTTGATTCGATCCGTAATTTTTCGGATATCCGTAAAAATCTGATTTTTTACCGGATATCCGATCCGATCCGTAAAAATAATAAAAAATAAAAAATAAAAAATAAAAGAAAAATAAAAAAAATCTTATATAAAATAATAATTTTAAATTATATTTTTTTTTAAAAAATTACATACTTTTAAAATTTTCAATAACTAAATAATAAATTTAGTGAATAAATACATTATAAATCTTATATAGAGATATAAAAGTATATATATTATATAATTTTATAAACATGTATATAACGGATCGAATCGGATATTCATTTTTAAAAATATTAGTATTTGTGATTTGCTTCGTCTTTGACGGATATTAAATTTTAGTATTTGCTTTGATTCATTAAGTTACGGATATCCAGATTTTTCGGATCGAATCAAAACGAATAACGGATCGAATCAAAACAAATAACGGATCGAATCAAAATTTGCGGATATTTTCTCCACCCCTAACTTGATGTGGCCAATAAAATGTTTTACTTTTCAAACTCACATCCGCTAACACGATGAGAATGGACTAGAAAAAAACTGACATATACGAAATTCCAGTTATAACAAACAGTGCCGGTCTACTATATTAGGATGCCCTAAGCTAATTTTTTAAAAAGAAAATTCATACAGTATTAGATATTTTTGATGTTTTGGTTTTAACGAATAGAGATACATAAAAAATGCAAGAAAACAAATAAACAAAGAAAAAAGTAAACCAAAGTGACTACCATATTCATTCAGACTGGATAGATTTGAAACTAGAAACCAATTTATATAAATTCTGCAACATGTATTTTTATATTTTATCTAAAACCATACATATTTTTAATATAAATCACATTAAAATTGTATAAACTAATTTATTTTCATTAATGATTGATAAATATGATTTTATTCTTCTTTCTCTGATTTCTCTAAAACAGAGTCAAGTGAAAAAGATAAGACAAGTGCATCAGCCACATACTGATCCCGACATGTTTTTAAAAAAACTAATGATCCCAACATGTTCATAATAAACAAGCAATAAAGAAAGCACGCCTTGCATAGGTTGAAGAAGATAGATTCTTAAGCCAAGGTGTCGTCTCCTATGGTAATGCTTAGGCATAGTTGTTGCTTTTTTATTTACTTCATCTGGTGTTAACTATTTTCAATGGACTATAAAGACAATCATATTTTGGAATTCATTATCATCTTTGGCCACACGTCGGTGAACTATTATGTCTGCGTTCTATTTTTGCATGTCAACATTACAAACTAAAATCATTAACCATAGTAGCTACTGAGATGTCATCCATAATATGTGTGACCTCGGTTACGTTTACGACTGTCTCAAGTTTTGTCCGACCAAAGGTTGAAACCATAGAGGAAAATGTTTAAATTCAACATAGAAATAATTAAAATCATATGAATTTCATACATGCAACTTTTACATAGCTAAAAAACACTTTCTCCTTTTTGCACAAAAAACACTTTCTCAATTTTTTTTTAAAATAGCTTAAGATGATCTAAAATTACATCTAAATGGTACGAAGTATTAAATAAAGATAAAATTCTAAAAAAGTTATAAAACATTAAAAGATGTTCAGTACGGAAATGTATCCTTTTGAAATTTCCCAATTAAATTATAAATAATATATAAATAATTATACATAATCTATAGTGGAGCAAAATTTGAAATATGTAAGGAAGTTGGAGACATTCATGCACATCATTTAAACAAATTAAATCACCACCAACACACATACCATTGTAGTCTAAACCCCTTCGTTTTTCATGGCTTTTTTTGCTTTATTTCAGTTTTCTATTAGAAAAAATAAACTACATTCACATAAAATGAAAATGAAAATGTGTTTTTACTAAACAAAAACTACAATAGAAGAAGTTAAATGGTGCAATATCTTAAAACATATTTAACTACAATTACAAATCAAAACACGTTAGAAACATGAACAAATGTCAATCATGGATTTTGAATTATAAAAACATACAATTAGAGAATCATGTAAACCTCATCCAACCTATATAATATATAATACGCCACAATCTTTTAACATCGATATAACCATCAAAATCAAATATAATAAATCTTAACGTATATAATCTCTCAACGCTCAAACATTCTTAAAAACCATATATATTTTAGACACTTCTCTTACAAATGCTAACATAAAACACATACAATAAAAATATATTTATATATATCACACGTAAAATATATCCCGCCCGTAGGGTGGACCGGTCCTAGTATATATTAATATAAAGTAGAGATTTATTCTCTTCTTAGAGCGCCATGTCATCAAATACTTTCTTCTGGTTGTGACACCTGTCCACGTTAATTAAACTGTAAGGGGTGTTATTGGTTTATATATTTTGATTGATTTAGAAATCCATATAGTATTTATAAATCCAAGTAAAATATACAAATCCGGAGGTTTTCTCTCGGATTTGAGTCTTTGTATTTTTAACTAAAAAATCCAAACAAATCCATTCAAATCCATTATAAAATCAAATATATTAGTAAATCCGTACGATTGAATAACACTTGATTTGATACAGAATTTATGAATCATTAAACCAATAACACATGATTTTAATACAGATTTGAAAATCATAGAACCAATAACATTAGATTTTGTTCGGATTTTCAAATCCATTAAAATACAACAACCAATAACCCCTACTAAGTTTCATCTTTAGTTGTTGGGGATGATTGGTTGGGGCTGTAGATGCTCTGGACAACCAAAATTTAGTCTACAACTATATATGTCAACCAATCGAGCTTTGCTTTCCTTAAAAAACTCACAACAAAAAAATCTCTGCAAAATCAAAATATGCCTGTAGAGAGCTTTATTTTCAGAGCAAAAAATTAGTGCTTTAGAAATCTACGGCAAGGAAAGCTACAGCAAATAAATCTACAGATTAAATTCTACAGCAAAAAATATAAAGCTACAGCACTTACCAATCATCCCAGTTGTCTCAAGTTTTGGGCTTCGTATTGTATTCACGATATCCAGCCCATTTCATCTTTAGTTGTTGTCTCAAGTTTTGGGCTTCGTATTGTATTTACGATATCCAGCCTATCCGGCATGAAGCCGTTATGTTATTGATCCGCAGAGTTTCGTTGATTAGGGTTGTTGATTAGGGTTACTCGGTATTAGACTAATAATAATTGCTGAACAAGGAACAAGGAGGAAGGTAAACTTAACCGTACGCATAAAGTTTACGGTTGATGACGGTGGTTCCGTTTGTCTCTTCTCCACTTCTCCACCTATTGGGCCCACTTTGTAACTCCACTAGGGACATCAACAATGGCTTCCCATGACACAGGCTCCTCCTCCGGTGACCGGTGACTTGTAGCGATGTGAACTGTAGACAAACGCGACAATGCTCCTGCTTGGTCGCTCCTCTTCACTTCACTAAACGTACCGGAGATCACACAGATAGAAGAAAGGAGGGAAGAAAGAATAAGAGAAGAAGAGGAGAGGTACAATGGTGATTAGAATTTAGATAGAAGAGAGGCTTGGGTAAGAAGAGGATCAAAGCGGCTCCCCCTCTATGACTCAAAATAAAATAAAAGGGTTTTGCTTACTTTTAAACACACGCAAGATAAAGTTGGTTTTGATAAAACAATTATACCAGGTTTGGTTAAGAAAACCGGATACTTATATATACAGACACACGACAAACTAAAATAAAAAGATAATATGATGAAATAAATTTGCAAAATAATTAGAACTTAATTATAAGAGAACCGGTTCGTTATTAGCGGTTATAGCTAAATATATATCATCAAAGTTACGTTACACATATATATGGAAGAAACTATCCCAATACAATTTTGAAGCTTCTAACTTAATTTGACACAAATAAATCAATATCAAAAACATAAATTTTTTTAACAATAAAAAGTTCATAAAAATGTAAATGATGAAAAATGTTATTGATCAAAAGTTATCTAAACAAATACTAAAGTATGTTACGATAAAAAAAAAAATAGTACTATAAAATGTATGTAATATTATTTAGTTAGCCAAACTCTTAAGTAAAAAAGTTACTTATTGAACATCTTTTAACATTTTTTTCATATAAAACTAACAATAAATTTATGTATAATATATCCAAATTACATAAACTTATTGGATTTATAAAATATGAGCAATATCTTATAAAAAAAATATATATAAAATTAACGATATTTATATATCAAACATCGGGTTACATAAATTTATATCACAAAATAATGTTCAACTAGACAAAATAAATAATCTTTAAAATTATATTGTTTTATCATTATAAAAACTATTTTGTAAGAAATGTATTATTTATAATTGCAAACAAAAGACTAAACATTATAAGTATAACGCGCTTCAAATGAGCACTTAAAACATGAATAGACAATAAATCCCACTAATAATTCAAACCACTGTTCCGAACTAAACAAGAACACGACCCATTAGAATTACAAACAATCGAAGTTTTTTGGTCAAAGTGCGCGGGGCCGACCCTAGTTTATTATTAAAGTTGACCTACAAAACATAAGTTGCCAATTTTCAAATGTTTTATTACAACTTTTACATTTCTATTTAACTATTCGCCTTACTAATTGAACATAGATCTGTGAAATCCCCCTTATAGTGGTTTCGTCAAAAGTTCACTAATACTTCTACACCAGGAGTTCCGGATTTTAATTATCTGAGAAAAGATTTACAAGAAATTTTTGACATGGGCAAGATGTACCGTTAGGAACGGATCTCACATGACGGTTCAAAGCGATTCAGTCAGACGGAAATTCTCATAAGAAAGGTAGAATTTTCGGCTATAATATCGTCTATATAATGTTTCTCATAGTTTGTAATAACATAATTGATCCGTGTTCAAAAACAATTGAACATAGATTCGACATAGTAAATCACTTATGCATAACAATATTTTTTTTCCTAGTTCTATATTAATAGTATATACGTTTGTTTGGATAAATATATTTAACCAAACCAAGCATATGGCTTCAACCAAATTATTTACTACCAGGTGTTTTGCCCGACAAGCGAGCAAAATCTTGTCACAAATGTTTATTAATAAATAATTTATTAATTCTAAAACAACATAACTAGTTCTTAATTATTTTCAAAAAAATATTAAAAATTAAATTATATTTATATGATTCATAAAAATATACATGCATGTTAGTGTGTTGAAATTTTAAAAATAGTTATATATTAGAAATATTTTAAAATTATCTTTATATAATTATTTTTGCTTGAATAATATTCAATTATAAATTATTTTATATCATACTTTTAAATTTTATAATAAAAAATATTATCTCCAGATAACAACACAGTATATAAAACTTATCTTCTTTTTATTTTAAATATGCCTTTATTTTGACAATATTTTTATATTAATTTATAATTAATAATCTAATATAATAGATAAATATGATATTATTAATATAAATCACTTCACAATAATAGTATAAATATATACCAAATATAAAACTGTTTATCTATACTATTAAAGCATCGGATTTTTTGATGTCCTTTAATTATTTAAAGAATTTATAATGATGCCATTATTTTTAAATTAAATTAATATTTATTTTTATTTAAACTAAGTAACAGAATATTCTATAACCTATATATTTTCCATTTGTTATCTCCTACTCACCTTCGGTTCACATCTGTATATATAGAGTGATTTATATATATTTAATTAAACATATTATACTTAATAATACCCCCACAAAATCCATACATTATTAGAATTAGATAGTTATGTAATAACTAGCCACATAATATACTATAAATTATAATTTGATTTAAATATTTACGTAAACACTATCTACATAACAATTTTTTTATAAAAACTTTCACGTATTAATTTTTTTTTTTTTTTTTGGTTTTTCTATCTACATAACATAGTATAAATATATTAACACTTAAACATCAATATTAAGCTAAACTAAAAAAAATTCTTCATAATTTAATGTATTTTTATATTAAAACTATCACACGATATATTTGTACATCTAATATTTTAAAAATAATAACAAAATTATTCTCATATTTTAGGGTTTATTTATCTAAGAACTCACAATCAAATCTATATATTTTGAAAATATAACAAATATTTGAATATACTTTAGAAAGAATTATTTTGCATTAAAAAGTACGGATTAGATTGAAAAGTTTATAGGTTGGTAAAAAATATAAAGTTTATAGATTGAAAATTGTGCATGATAATAATGTATTTGTTAGCTAAAAATGTGCACACTGGAACATCAAAATATATAAAGTATCTACACATTTGAATTTTTATTTAATATATTTTTGGAAATAAAAAAATTCTACATTGAATCAATAAAATGTTTTAACACAAACAAATGACCAATCTATATAGTAAATCAATACTATTTTAAAAATTAATAATTACTTTTACTCTTTAAAGTATATATTAAAATACGAGACAAAAACCTTATATGAGACGTCAAAATAAATTAAAAATTGGGTTATAAACGTCAAAACTCAAATATTAAATTCCAAACCCAAAACATTGTAGTATCTTCGAAACCGAAAAATTAATTAAAAAGTTATCCCGCATTTTTAAAGCGCGGAATAAAATTTAGTTATTACTATAGAGCATGTCACCTAATAATATTATACTAGGTAGTAATCCGCGCCGCGCGCAGAGTGATATAATTGATTAAATTATTTATTTTAGATTGTAATAAGAGATTTGTCGTATAGTTTTTCAAGGGATGATAGTCAGATATTCATTCAGATTGAGATGATCTATTCAAATTTAAAATTTTTAGAGTTAGAAATTTAAATATGATTCAGATATTTAAAAATTTTGATTTGAATTTGGTTTGAATCATTGCAGGTTCGATTCAGGTTCGAGTTTGGATACATATTTTAATTATGTCATGTTTTAACAAAAATCCAAATATACTTAATCCTCAAAATCCGAAAATAAAAATAATATAAAACATAAAAAATTGAATAATGTAAGACTAAATACTTAAATTTACGTAAAAATAGTTAAAATTAAATATTTCGAAGGAGAAATATAAAATATATTTAGTATTTTGAACATATTTTGTTATTTTAGATATTTTCATATTAATGAATATCTAATAGATATAAAACTTAAAATAACTAATATATTTAAGTATATAATTGTGTTTTAGATATTTTTGGTATCCAAAATATTTCAATTTTGATCGGATTCGAGTCTGGTTATCCGGATACTAAAATTTAGTTTGTGTTTAGTATTACTTACAAATCAAGTTCGGTTCGGTTCTTCAGAACCAAATATTTTACCCAGACTTATTTTATTCTTCGACTAGTATAAACAAAAATAAATAAATGTAAAACTAATATGTGGGACTTATTTTACATACATAATTATTGGACCATACTTTATGAATACCAATAAAAATGATTGGGCGTCGTGTCATTGGGCATGTTACAAAATTAACCAATAACGTCTACTTTCTTATAGAAAATTCTTGGTAAATATAATAAAAATATGATACATTCGAGTGAAATAGATTAGAGTTACGTCGAAAATAATATGATCTCTTTACTCGGTACATGAATTATGTTTTTCAATCGATTTCGCGCATTTTATTTTCTTGTAAAGCTTTTCTGATTTCTAATTTTTTTTCTAACAATCTGATTATATTTCTAATTATTGGTTTGATATGAAAACTCTGTAAAGAAAAACAATACTTGGCTAAATTAAAGATCCAGCTTTGTACGTGTCGTTTTTCACCTCAATTTTTTTAATTCATAACCAATCACAATTATTTGTTGGTTTTGTATGCATAAACCTTAACCATGACCAAGTTTGGCAAGATACCAGAGCTTTCAATTTTTAAAAACATTCTCATTCTGGCATTTTAGTTGATGTTGAATCTTAATGATTTTGTATTTTATTTCTTTCGACAATGATATTATTCAGTTATTTTCCGAAAAGAACTTCAATTCACTAGTACAAAGGTTAAAAATACGAAAAGTGAAAATGAGTTGATTAAAAAAATAGTGTGTGAACACATTAAATCATTTACGATAGAGTTAAAAAAATTAATGTGTGAACGCATAAATTTCTAAATGGCTGTGAAACTGACACATAAACATTCTAAAGTTAAAATGATTGTGAAACTGATACATGTCAATGTGTGTGTGAACATATTTATTGAAAATGCTTCTCCTTTAATATGTATGTAAGAGGTGTCTTTGTAAATAAGGTATATATGAATGAGGTAAAGTTTGAAAGTCTGATTAGTAAGTACTTTCGCTTTAGGTTTTGGTTTTAGAATTTTGGCTGTTAAGACTTTGGCTGTTAGTTTAAGTTTTATTAAAATAAAATTGGTAGTTAAAATTATAGAAGTATGAAATAATATTTAAAAAGTAAAATTATATTACTATTAATAGTTTAAATATATATATGATTGTAAAAGTAGTACAATATGGATCTCAAATGAACAAGAAAAAAAAATGAATGATTAATTTGTCAATCTTAAATTTTAATAAAATTGTTACAAAACTTATTAGTTACAAAGAGAAAAAGAAAAGAAAAAAAATATTTTTAGTGAAAATATAAAAAAATGGAAAAAAATTTGCAAAAGTCACGTATTGTTGGATTTAGAAAAAAAAAACAACACAAAAAAAGAGAGAAACTTACAATGAATTTAGAATGATTATTTTTAAAAAAAAGCTTGATTGATAAAAAAAAAACTTTAGAAACTTTCTAATCCCACAAAACCCTGAAAGCCTTAACACCAATCGGACCCTTAATCTTCAAATCCTGGAAGCCGGATCGGTATTTATGTTACAAACTTGCATATCTATATTTTATAATCATACCGTAAGGCCATTAGCCTCTATTACAAAGGCTGGCCACTGATCCACCTTTGGAACATGATGAATGTTTCGTTTGGTTTATATTCTGCCGTGTGTCCACCTCCCTGTAATGGAAAAGTTCAAAACAATTAATAAACAATTTCACTGTAATGAAAATTATCCAGGTGAATTCAAAAATGTTAAGTTGACACAAGAAAACTTGCTTTGATAGTAGCATATGTCATCTTATTGGCATAACTTCTCGTATATCTGTTACGAAAAAGGAAGAAGCAAATCTAAAAAAAGCAAAGATAACTTTATAAGACAATGTAAAACCAAGTAACAAATGACATACCCAGCGATTTGATCGTTTACCATCCAAGGTCTCCAGTCATCGACGATGGAGTAATTGAGAGACCTTATCCATGCTTGAGTTGCAATGAAAGGCACCAACATATCATGATCACCACTTATCACCATAAACCGCACAAATCTTATAATCTCTGGTATATATTTTGTACGTAAGAGTGAATGGAGTGAAGAAAACAGATTTAACTCTTACCTGTAGATAAGAGATCGAAAGCCACTAATGCTGTTATTCATATGGTATGGTACGGTGCTTTGAATGTCGTAGTTATACGGAATGACATCATAATTACATCGCCTCCATTCACCTATACTCCCCTGTAAACATAGACCCATCCTTTAGATTTTAATTTTTTTTTTTTGTCAACATATTAAATCAGCACATATTAATATATCGGTACACACCTTAGTGACTTGAAGAGCTCTGCGAACTCTCTCGTTGTTAGCCCACTTGTTAAGGAGAAAGTAGTTATATAGCTGCAAAGCAACCTTGTAACTATGTTTCTTTGAAATATCATAAAAGTGACATATATGTGTGAACTATGTCAACATATAAATTTACTTATGGTTTCGTCTTAGTTTTATAACTATGTCAACATTACACATTTTAATCATAATTAATTAAAAAATTTGATGTAGTTAAAATAATACAAATTATCAAATTATTATATACTAGTTGTACAAATGTTTCTCTTCAATCTTTTTTTTGAAAAAATTTCTCTTCAATCTTTCCATATTTTTCTATATGGTTGAATTGTCAAGGGGTAAAGATGAACACCAAACGGATATAACATAGATCATTGTCACTCTGTAGTCTCTGTTGTAAGCGGAATATTTATTTAAATATTTGAATTTCTCTGTAAATATTTCTCCCAATCATTTTTACCGCGGTCACTAGAAGAGTGAAAGATGTATGACTTACAAAGCAATCAGGAGATGTCATATCACAATCTGGTAATAATATATGGTATGTGTTTAGTTTGTCAGTACACTGTAAATCAACCAAAAACCTAATTAGTAATGACTATTACCCGATAGAATATTGAACATTACCTACATTAGTCTTTCCAGAATGTGTACCTTGTTGTAAATTTCGATATGTTTTAAGCATTCTGTGTTACGCGAACCCACATTTTCATAATTTCCTTTGCAGATTCTTTTCAGCGACTGCTAACAAAAAAGAGAAGTTCCGAACATTGTTATATCATGTGAGGCTTAGAAAACAAGAAATGATATTCGGTTCGTAAGGATATAGATCTAACACTAAGAAATACCATATATACCATACCTCATAGAGTTCATCCGAGATTAATGCCATCCCATGAGCATATGGAATTTTACTGTTGTTTTCCGATGTAATTTGTGTTATAGGGTTTCCGAGGATATAACCCTTTTTGTAAGAAAAACTTACAATTGTCACAATCTTTAATTTTCAGAATTTATATAAAATAATAATAATAATGACTTTTAAAAAAGAATATATATATATATATACATAATATTAGAAGCAATTAAATATCAGTGACCTGGATATTTATGGGAGGTTTGCAACATATATAATTCCCTGCATCATGGTGTCTAATATTGTTAGAGAGTCAGAGAAAAATGATTAAACAGAAAGTGAGTAAATAATATACAAATAAAAGTGTGTGGGGATTAATTGATATGAATTAAAAAAAATATACCTCTTGAGATTTCTTGTACGAGTGGCGGAACAATCTTACCGGAATAAGAATCTCCGGTAACGTAAAATGGGTTGGAGTAAAACTCTGGATGCTTGCTTAGCCACTGCCCCAAAAAACGAAAATAACAATTAAGCTTTAATGCGCCAAGACAAATACTTACAAAAAACAATCAAGTTGTTCTACATATATTTTACCTTTTGAAGAAACTCATGGATGACCTTAACTTCACCTGTATCACTAACTTTATTAAGAAGTGGAGTTCTTGAGTAGGAGAAGCCAGCACCAACAGGCTGATCCAAGAATACTATGTTGGCCATCTGAATACAAATTTTTAAAAATATAGATCAAGAAAAATCATTCGTTATTTTTTATCGACATATATATGAGTATACTTTCTGCTACCTTTGTCCATGAATATGTAGTAGTGACCAAAGAAGGGAGAGTTCCATTGTAAAGCTCGAACTTCAAAGCCAAAGGCCCTATACATGTATTTATTTTTCCACTTCATCATTGAAAAATAATGTTTTGAGAAAAAGAACAGAAAATAATATTGTAAATTCACCGTTCTCAAAAAGAATGGCGAAAAGAGAAGAACATCCAGGTCCTCCTGTTAACCAAATAAGAAGAGGGTCTTCTTGCGGATTATTCTCAGACTTAACGAAATAGTAGAACATTTGTAGGTCCTCTTTATCACCAACACCAATGTATCTACATCAAGAAGAGAGACTAATTACTAACTCCAAACTCACAATACCAATGTAAAGAAGAAGACATGATTTACGAACCCGGTTTCAAGTTCGAAAGGAAGAGGGCCTTCAAACCCCGGAAGGAACTTAACGATGGAACCAGATTCAGCATGGTGACTCAAGGCAAGTAGAAGCAGAGTTATTAGCTTAAGAGTCAAACTCATTCTTTCTTTTAGTTTCTAAATACCTTTTGGGGGAGACGAATAAAAATGATCTTTCTAATTACCAAAAGTGAAAAAGATAATGTTTTGCTGATTAGAGTCAACAATAATAAAGAAGTCCGGAATCACTTTGTTTTAGACTTCATACATCTTATCCTGGGCTTTTCGAGTTTTTATTTTTATTTTTAATGCGCAAGAACAGAGTTGGTCATGACAATAAATTTCTTTGTGTACGATGACAAGAACCACGTTTTTAGTGTTGCATGCGTCTCTCTCACTGTATATATATATATATATTATATATAATTAAATGTAGCACAAAAATCAAGATACTAACACCATAAATAGTGTAGGCAGGTGGCTTTTGTCTATAATGACTGTGTCCGTGCTCGCAGCGCCACATGTTTTTTTTTTTTCAAAGCAGTGCCACATGTTTGTATAAATATCTCTGTAAGACTGTAACCCGTAGGCCATCTTTTTTTGTCATCTTTAGATTTATTAACAGAGAAAATTGTCCCAATATACATTAAATACCTCAAATTCACTATCTAACTAAAAACACACTATCTTCATTTCTCTTCTTATATTTTTTTTAACCTTTCACTTAAAAACTACTTTTTTTATTTGCCTATTTCACAAATAATCCGTATTAAAATATAAATCTGGAATAAAAAACCCAAAAAAAAAAAAATTTCCAAAATGGAGCATCAGAAAACCCAACAAAACAAAAAGACGCATTAAAAAATAAATGACAAATCAACTTTATGATACGATCTGGAAGAACATATGCAGCTTATTGAAGACTCATATATAAATATCGTATAATATATTAATCATATCTCTCAATATGTGAATATTTCTTATATGGAGATGATACGAGGGCTTACCCTCTTATGTATATAAACCTTTTGTGAAATTAATAAGACGGCACGAGATTGTATTCTCTCTTTGACATGATATCAGAACCACAAGTGTTCATAGAGAATTAACCAGAAAAAAAAAGAGAAGAAAATTTTACAGAAAGAAAAGATGGGGACAAAGAAAGATGACGGAGGGCTTGCGGAAAGCGGCGCTGGTATGTTGATAGGGATGGAGAAGAAAACTCTGTCACCGTTTTACCTTCATCCATCAGATGGACCAGGAAACGTGATCACGACGGTTCAACTAAAGGGAGAAAATTACGAGGATTGGGCAAAGCATGTGCGGAACGCCTTGCGCACCAAGAGAAAGTTGGGTTTCATTGACGGAACACTAACAAAACCAGAAAAGGAGGATGAGATAGAGCAGTGGGATGTAGTGAACTCGATGTTGGTGGCATGGATCATGAATACAGTCGAACCAACACTCAAAAGTTTGATCTCAATGGTGGATGAAGCATATTCTCTGTGGGAGGATATTAAACTACAGTTCTCTGTTGGAAATGGACCTCGTATGAGTGAGCTGCGAGGTGAGATAACGAACTGTAGGTAGGATGGAGACTCTGTTTTGGTGTATTATGGAAAGCTGAAGAAGATGTGGGATGAACTAGCGGTGTATAAACCGATCACGACGTGTAGCTGTGGAGAACTTGCACAGCAACTGGAGGAAGATAGGAATGAAGAGAAGACAAATACATTCTTGAATGGCTTGGATACAACGAGATTTGGGACAGTGCGCTCTACCATAACAAGCATTGAGCCACTTCCCAAGCTCACGCAAGTGTATCATCGGATTGTTCGCGAAGAGCGACAGCAAACCATAGCACGGAACAGGGAGACTCCAACTGAAGTTGTTGGATTTTCAGCAAATGCAGGGAACCGCTTTGCCTCAAAAGAGACGGTGTGTGGGCATTGTGGAAAGACTGGACACACAAAGTTAGATTGTTATCAGTTGATAGGCTATCCTGAGTATTGGGGTGAGAGAGGCAGAGACTTCAGTGAAAGAGGAAGAGGAGGCAGAGGTCATGGAAGGTTTGGACGTGGAGGTGGTGCAGCAGGCCGCAGTGGAGGTCGCGGAACCTATGGACGTGCCCACATGGCACAAATGCCTCACGTCTTAGCAAATTCAGCAAAGAAGGAAAGTTCATACGATCGTCATTCTCTTCCGCAACTTAACGATGATCAATGGACTGCTCTTCTCAGTTTTCTGTCATCTCAAAAATCAGAAAATGCAGAGAGTAGTGAAAAGCTGAATGGTAAGAAAAAATATGCAGAGTTTATTATTGATACTGGTGCGTCGCACCATATGACGTGGAATCTGAGTTATTTGTCTAATATTACTGATATTGCTCCTTGTGATATTGGTTTACCGGATGGCAAGAGTGCCTTAGCCATAAAACAGGGAGATTTGTGTCTTGGAGGAGATTTATGGTTAAAAGGAGTCTTATATTCTAAAGACTTGACTTGTTCTTTGATCTCAGTAGCAAAGTTGCTTAAAGCTGTTAAGGGATCAATTACATTCACTGATGAATTGTGTATATTGCAGGACCGTACTACGAAGACGCTGATTGGAGCGGGTGAAGAGTGCGGAGGGGTCTATGTCTTTAGAGGAGTCATCGGCACAAGGATACACAAGGCAGTGAGTTCGAGATCTCATAATCTTTGGCATCGTCGCCTCGGGCATCCTTCTAGTCGTGTTTTATCTTATTTATCGAGTACTGTTGAAGTTGGAAAACTAGTTGAGTCGGATTTGAGTTGTGATATTTGTTTGAGGGCCAAACAAACCCGAGATTCTTTTCATGAAAGTTCTAATAAAGCTGATGGTGTTTTTGACTTAATTCATTGTGATATATGGGGTGCTTATCGGACATTGTCCTCAAATGGATCAGCTTATTTCCTCACAATAGTTGATGACTATTCTCGGGCTGTATGGATTTATTTACTTAAGGAGAAGAGTGAAGTTGCTGGAACACTCATAAATTTTTTCTCTATGGTAGAGCGCCAATTTGAGAAGAAGGTTAGAGTGCTTCGCAGCGACAACGGTGGAGAATTTATGTGCTTAAAATCATACTTCGGTAAGGAAGGAATACTACACCAGACATCTTGTGTATACACGCCTCAACAAAATGGACGTGTCGAAAGAAAACATCGACATATTCTAAATGTTGCAAGATCATTGATGTTCCAGGCAATTATACCGATAAGATTTTGGGGAGAGTGTCTTTTGGCAGCTTGTCATGTTATTAATAGGACTCCATCAACCTTACTTCAAGGTAAGACGCCGTACGAGATGTTGTATGGGAAGACACCGGATTTTAGTCAGTTACGGGTATTTGGAAGCTTGTGCTTTGCCCATAAACAGTCTCGCCATAAAGATAAATTTGGAGAGAGGAGTCGTCGGTGTGTGTTCGTTGGGTATCCATTTGGACAGAAGGGATGGCGTGTGTATGATATCCAAAAGAAAGAATTCTTTGTTTCTCGAGATGTGGTGTTCAATGAATCTGAGTTCCCTTTTGCTACAC
>NC_027751.1:41182864-41192146 GCF_000695525.1 Brassica oleracea var. oleracea | reverse complement strand
TGATGCTCTTGAGACAAAGGACACATGGTTTGTTACAGACCTTCCACCGGGAAAGAAGGCGATTGGATGTCGCTGGGTTTTTACCATCAAATACAAGGCAAATGGTGAGATTGAAAGATATAAAGCAAGGTTGGTCGCGTAAGGAAATAGACAAGAAGAGGGAGTTGATTATGATGAGACATTTGCACCAGTTATCAAGATGACTACGGTGAGGACGTTTTTGAAAATAGCGGCTGTCAAGAAATGGGAGGTCTATCAAATGGATGTTCACAATGCATTCCTCCATGGAGATATTGAGGAAGACGTATATATGAAGTTACCTCCGGGGTTTGCTTCAAAAGATAAGAACAAGGTCTGTAAACTGAAGAAGTCAATATATGGACTGCGTCAATCTCCTCGTTGCTGGTTTTCTAAGCTTACTGCAGCTTTAAAAGGGTATGGCTTCGTTCAGAAGAAGTCTGATTACTCAATGTTTGTGTTAACGCGTGGAACTATGCGACTGTATGTTCTTATCTATGTGGATGATTTGTTGATTGGTGGGAATGATTCAGGCGAGATTAAGAAGTTCAAAGGATACTTGAGTCAGTGCTTTCACATAAAAGACTTGGGGCCACTGAAGTACTTTCTTGGAATCGAAATTGCTCGATCTGATGCAGGAATCTACTTATCTCAGCGCAAATATGCTCTCGACATTGTTTCAGAGAGTGGTCTTTTAGCGAGTAAGCCGGCTGCGACACCAATGGAACAAAATCACAAGTTAGCTACAAGTGAAGGAGCTTTTTTCGTGATCCAGAAGGATATAGAAGATTAGTGGGTCACTTGGTTTATCTGAATTATACTCAACCAGAGCTGTCTTATGCGGTGCATATCTTAACTCAGTTTATGCAACACCCACGTACTAAGCATTGGGAGGCTGCGATTCGGGTTGTACGCTATCTTAAAGGATGTCCAGGCCAGGGTATATTATTGAGTTCAGACTCTGACTTATCTCTCAAAGCATTTTGTGATTCGGACTGGGCGGCATGTCCTATAACTCGCAGGTCGCTCACAGGCTATGTTGTTCTGTTAGGAGACTCGCCTATTGCGTGGAAGACAAAGAAGCAGCCGACAGTATCGTGCTCATCTGCTGAGGCAGAGTATCGAGCGATGGGTTTTACTACACGTGAATTACTATGGGATAGGCAATTACTATCAGCTCTCGATGTCGAGCATAAGGGTCCGATGCGTCTACATTGTGATAATAAGGCAGCACTACACATAGCATCGAATCCAGTTTTCCATGAACGAACTAAGCATATGGAGGTGGATTGTCATTTTGTTCGAGATGTTATTCAAGAGGGTAAACTAGCTACAGCTTATATCAGCACGACGGAGCAGCCTACTGACATCTTGACCAAGGCATTGGGTTCACAACAATTCGTGTACTTGCGTCACAAGTTGGGCATTCGTGATCTTCATACTCCAACTTGAGGGGGAGTATTGAGGACTCATATATAAATATAGTATAATATATTAATCATATCTCTCAATATGTGAATATTCCTTATATGGAGATGATACGAGGGCTTACCCTCTTATGTATATAAACCTTTTGTGAGATTAATAAGACGACACGAGATTGTATTCTCTCTTTGACACAGCTAGAAGGCCAACCTCTTCACCGACTAAAAAATCGTTGCCGAACAGACTTACCGTCGGTTCACCAGAACACACCGGAACAAGATGGCGAATAAGAATAATCGTCGGACAGCTTAAGCCATTGAATAACCACATTGCTGAAGCCTAAGACATGGAAGTATCAACCAGAAATCATCAAATCGACAAGAACCGAGGGCAATCCAACACACAGAACAACCAAAAACGCCAAAGCCAAGCCAATCGGTGTTAGAGAAACCACTGACTGTCAAAACCGACTCTCTTTCGCGGGAGACAACGAGTCAGAGACACACCAACAAGAATGGATCAAAGCTTTCTCTCTCTAGAAAATATAAAGAGATAAGAGAGAGAAGGCCATGCGATTTTAATTTGATCCTTGGACCATTTTTAGGGACATGTTTTTTTTGAAAAAAAAATCATCAAAAGTATATATTTCTAATAATGATGATTTAAAAATAAAATATTAATATTATTCACAATCTCATTTTATTTTATTTTTAATTTATAAATTGATCATTGAAAATTGATATAATTTTATTTTGTATCTAAAAAATTTAGTGTTTGTATTTCATAAAAATTATTAAGACTTTCATAATTCAGTTATAAATTTATATTAATCTTCTATATTCTCTTAGAAACTAAATTTATGTATATAATAAAATATAGGTAAAATAAAATTATTTTTGAGTAAAATTTGTAAGTTGTTAAAACAACAAGTATTATTAAAGCTAATAGTAAGTATTAATATTATAATATATTTAGAATATTATATTTTGAGAAGAAAAATAATAGAAACCGTTAAAGCAAAATACACACTCATTTTAAATTTACTTTATTTTAAAAGAGAGGCTGTACACCATCGAAATACCTTCACTGACGATTGCTGCTAAACGGAATGGCCAATGATACATTGAGTATACAGCATATCGAACCGATAGGGAAGTTTTTTGGGTCAACTGGATAATATATTAATGAGAAGGATGGGTGGAGGGCACCAAAGTTCCAGATACATTAGAAATGCTCAGTCGAGTAAGACAAGAAATTAACCCCAGACCAATACATAGTATACCAAAACTAAGAGCATCTTTATCCCTAAAAAACCCGGTTTTTTTGTCTTTTTTTGCCTAAAAAAAATAAAATTAAAAAGCAAACCAATTGCGGGCAGCCACGAGTCAGTGAGGTTCGCATACAGTGTAAAAAATTTACTAAAATCGGTTCTTAATTAGTAGTTTTTGTAAACGATCCTTAAGGGTTTTATGGAAGCCCACACACTAAGAACCTCACTGAGGATCCCGGATAAACATCTCTAATGGGGTAGAAATTGATAGAAGCAACTAGAGAAGTTAAGTCTTTAGTCCAAAAAAAATTAGAGAAGTTAAGTAGGTAATTATTTTAGAAAATATTTTTACTTTTTGGTATTGAAAAATACATAACTGCATATGATTATAGTAGGATATTTTATATGCCTTTTGACAAAAATGTGTTATTTTAGTAAGTAAATAATATAAAGTGTTAATCTACTATTAGACCGATTAATCAGTGTTATTTTGAGTACTTTTTATAAACAAACAAAGAAAGGGTTACACCAAAAAAAAACGAAGAAAGGGTAATAGTTTTTTTTTTTTTAAGAAACGGTGGGGGGTAATATAGTTGCATGCTTTAGATGGTAAGTAGTTGCATGTTTTGAAGTGGTGAAACAGAGGTATTGTCATAAGACTGAAGACGCGTCATACCTTTTTTTTTAATCTCAAAGAGAACATCCGTAAAGGTAGGGTTGGAAGGCGAGACATAGAACTTTGAATGACAGTAGATAGAGGATCATATTATCGACCAAGGCCTTCAAAAGGCCATAGATTTCCATAGACTCATATACTGGTTTTCCTATGGAGCTCAATTGATCACAAAGATATGAGTATTCATGAACATAGACAAAGAATGACTTGCCTTGTTTGAAAAGAAGTTGCAGCTTCCTTTTGAGTTCAAACTCGCGACTGATGTAGCTGCATTGTAGATATTTGCAAGAGGAACCCAGACGTTCCAGACGTCACACGAAGTTTCCAGAGCACAAACGCTTCCAAGAGTTTCTTCAGACAATGTTCTGAAAATCCATGACTTGACAAACTGATCAGTATAAAACCAAGTTTCATGGTTTGCAACTTGTTGAACCACTTCTCCAACTTGTCTGGTGATGACCAACAGAGGAGCCTAATAACTTCCATTGACAAAGCCATGAAGCTTATGGCTGCTCAAGAGAGACTCTACTTGCGTTATCCACAACAAGTAATTCGTGTCATTAAGACGAATGATAACTGAGCATGAGACATGAACATTGGACAGGAAAAGATAAGTATCAGGAAAATCTGCCACTAATGCACCTGTTAAGGTATGAATGGCTCTGATATCAAAACCGTGCTCTGTTTATTCAACGTTTTTGGCTTTGCCTTACATTGTGAAGCTACATTTCTTTTTATATATACTGAGACTAAACAATCATCACTCGATACCTAGGGATCTGAGAGGATCGAATCTATTTCACAGACCTGAGGGCAGCTTCCTTGAAGTTTCCTTTTTGGCTAGCTGGACACGACAAATGTTCTTACCGTTGAAGACTTGACTTTTCGCTGGGAATGTATAGTTGTTGTTTTGTTGTGTTGCCCATATTCTGTTTAGGAGTGACTGGGCCGAAGGTAAAGAAACCAAAACGATTCATACGTTAGTGAGAAATGTAATTTGCACGTTGTGGAAATAACTTAAGCACAACTGCACAAGTTAATTGAATTTGTTCAAGAAAAAATATCCTACGATTTTCTAAATCATTTTTTATTTTAAAAGTAGCATACAAAGACAAAAATGATCAAAACAGCAATCATTAAAAATATAAAAATACATATATTATTAGGGCTAAATGATTTAAAATTAGAATATAGATTTTTGAATGTGAATGTTTAGGGTGTAGACATTAAGCTTTGTGATATTCCCTCCGGGTTCATAAAGATTTATGTTTTAAAAATTTATTTCAAAATTATATTTTTGTATTTTTAATGTATTTTTATCAATTAATTATGATTAGTTATAATTTTTTTTAATTAAATGAATTTATTGAATATCTATTCTATTAAAATAGCTGTGTGACCCATTGATAAAAGTTGGATCAAACAATTAATGGCAACAATACATGCATCCATCATTTTCAAACATAGTCACCCCTTTATATAATTTTCCAACGTAACCACTATTCCTTAATACCTTTAGTTTATCCTTCACACGCCTAACAAACTAAAGTAACCCCCACATCATAATCACAGCGACAATATAGGGAACCTCTTTTTATATCTAATTTTCTTTTTTTACAATTTTTTTCCTACTAATCGGACCATTATTTACTATCAGTTAAATTAGCAACTAATATATTTTTCCGGACTTTACCACCATATTATTGATAGCTAATAATATGTAACCTTAATACCATAGTTAATAATCGATTGTATCTTAATAATATGGAGCATATCTATTTTTCAAATTATCTATTCTATTAAAACATCAGTTGTGACCCATTGATAAAAAGTTATGTCCAATTAATTATTTTATAACTGCATCTAAATAATTATCTAAATATATTAAATAACCATCTTCTAAATAATATTATTAAAATCCACGTTGTTGTTGTCTACCAAAACAGTTACTTTTCTTCTTTGGAATAAAAGTTATGGATTTATAGACAGGTCTGTGTTTGGAAAATAAACTAAGTACCATTTCCGACAATCGGTTAATGATTCATTAATAATGAAGCATCACGAATTCTTGTAACCTCGATTGAACCTGCAAATACAATTGTTTTATCATTATTTGAAAACCAAAAAATTGCAACACGATATGGTACTCTGTTTAAAAGATCAAGGCCGAGTTATTCATTCAAAAACTTGAGGAGCTTATGGGTCTAGGTTTCTGTTCAGCAAAACGGTGTGCTTGTGTTAGTTTCCGATGGGGCTCAACTACAATAACAAAATATGATAATATATACAATTCACGGTTTCGCTGGAAGTGAAGAGATAAGATTTGGTTAAATGTGTTTAAAATTTTTTTTTTTTGGTGAAATAGGTTGTACGAGCGAGAACGATGATTCAGGTTTTCTTGAATAATCACAGGGCCATTAGTTAATTTTTTGCTCACCAACGAACCCAAATAATATCTTATAGAAACCCAAATAGAATATATCTGTCTTTTAAACCTAAACTTATCACATTTATATTTATGGAACCAAAATATGTTTTCATTTGGAAAAAGATTGATACTATATTGTCAATATTTATTGCATTAAAAAAATTAATAACTGTTTAGGAATAAATTATAAAATTAATGGTGAAATGGTTACAACACAAATCTATAGTTATGCAATATTACAAATTCAATATAATTATCAAAAACTTTTACTAATAATTTTTTAAAAATATTTTACCCAAATATGATTACAAAAAAAACATAAATATAAAAATTTATTTTTTTCTAAAAAAGTATGTAAAACAAAAAATATACCCGCCCTTTTAAGGACGGGTCAAAATCTAGTTATTAATTTAAAATTATGAGAAATAGATATTCACAAAAGTTATGTATTTAACATTAAAATCTAATATGTTTTATTAATATGTGTTAAAAATCTAAAATATGTATTACTTTGAGACAGAGAAAAAGTGTGATTTAAGTTATAAAAGTTAGAGGTAAAATATATCGTAGTGACACACAATCTTCTGATCATATGTCATATAATTCGACTTCGTACATCATCTAAAATGCAGTGTTTTCATCCTTTAGTTTTATTTATTTTATTATAGGATTTATGTGTGTTTGATATTAATTATATTTGATGAATTTTATTTTGTTTGTTTGTTGTCTTTTTGATTCTTATTACTTATTAATATTTTTAGTCTTTTATATTATTTGACTGTAAATGGTAAAACTAAAAAGAGAACAAATAAAATTAATATAAATAGAATGTCATAAAAAAAGATTCATTCCATATATTATTTATCAAATTTTAATGAAATGTTTTGTTTTGTATTTTGTTTATTCTTTTGGTATCGATGGAATGAACATTTCGTTCCATTTATGTTAAATGGTAAAATGCAATTATGGAATTGATCATTCTACAACATTTCATTTCAAAAATGTGTAATGTAGTTAATTTTTTTTGCTTAATGTTTTTATACCCCTTCTATTTGTATGCCGAATAACATAGAGATATCGGAAGAGAGATGAATAAATTAGAAGTTGAGCTGCATGCATACCCGTCGCAGGATCAAACGTAGTTCTTCACTGTAGGAGGTGGATTGCATCCCTCCACAAAGCCCATCAGATAGCAGGTCTGATTCATCATAATTAAGAGTCAGTTTGGCTTTATGATACCCCCTAAATCGGGAATGATCACTTTAGCTGGGTGTTGGATATGATCCGAGAAGGCAATGACACTTCTGGAACTGAGATGGATTGAAAGGATCGTCAAGAGATGAGGAATGTCTCTTGATATACCCACGATCTAAGGCTAACCACCTAAGAAAGAATGAATGTGTTGGCTAACCACCAAACAACACACAAAGATGAATTGGCTGACCACCAAATCAACAAGCCGGTTCACACCAATGAACTAGCTAAACAACTCTCTCTCTCACTCAGAGAAGAAACGAAAAATAAACTCAAAAACATAGATTTATTTTATTCATAAAAGAGTTTACATATTTATACTAGATGTGGTCAAAGAAAGACATAATTATTTGTGGGAATCACACATCTAGGAAATGAGAAATTTGACTAGAAAATAATAAATGAGTCAAAGTTGCTGAGTTTGAGGTGGACTGGTTAAGGAGACCCTTCAACTACTGTACAGGTTCATTCTGGTCGTTCTGGTCCATAGTGGTAAGGATCAAGACGTGGGCTTGACGATCCGTATGGCCCAAATTCGCGAGAACTGAAGATCACCGGTTTTGTAAATTGCATAACTCTTTCATCTGAACTCCATTTGATCTGATTCTTGTTCGAGGAGTTCCGTAATTGAGTTGAGAACATTCTCCAAGTGATTCATATATCTTTACTGCTTCCATGCTGGTTGGCTCCAATGGACTGATCCACGAACCGGGGCACATCATTCCATTCCTCTTCAAAAAGATTTGTCCTCAAATCTGAAACATTAAAAGGAAAAAGATCATAAGCAAAAGAACCATAATCAGCACAATGCTCACCCTGAGTTCGGTCCGTTTTTTGAATGGAAGATGATTCTTCTTGGTCCCCTCCATTGGCTCATATGTGAAGTCATCGAAAATTGGCAATGGGTCTTCTCGGTTTCAACGTTCTCATTCTCCAAAGTCACCAACGGTCTTTGCTTTTGTCACTTGTTAGCATAATGACCAATCCTATGGCATTTGAAGCACCTGGTTGAATGAGCTTTGCTTGTGGGTTTCACAGCTTTGCTTTTATCAGAAGACAACACATTAGTTTTCAAATCAGAATTTGAAAGAGTAGAAAAATTAGTTTACTGTTTTGGTGAAGGAGAAGTGTTGGTGTTTCCCTTCTTTTTGAGTTGCCGGATAGCATGAATTGCCTTATGCAACATCTTCTCCAAGCTGACATAAGTCTGAAGCTCATTCTGATCAAACACATCACGGTTGCTTCTCTTGGCTTTGGTGAAGGGACGATCACCACTTCTAACCCACTTCTCATCATAATCGAATTTGTTTTGTCTCTTCCTTTGTTTTTTTGTTTATGCACAAAATCAAACCCATTAGAAGCAAACTGTTTCTTATTTCCAAAAATCATTTGCTCTTTTTCTAACACGGTTTTAAAAAGAAAGTAAACGTCTTGTTGTGGTTTTGATTTCTTGAGAAGTCCAAACATCCTGAAAACACTTAACAAAAGAGTTAGCAAATTAAAATCCTCACACTCTCAAAGTGTTTAGCTCACGATTTTTAGGTGATCACTCAGAGTTCTTTCCACTGGTTCAAAGGATGATAGACAGTCAAAATTCAGCAATCAAAACCCAAAACAAACTTTTGTGGCAAAAAGAAAAGGGAAAGAAAGATGAAGAGATTTTTGATATGGATCCGCCTTAATTGTCCTAAGGCTGGGTTTCTCTTCGGCCAGCAGAGTTTCTCTTCCACCACTCCTCCTGGATTTCTCTTCAGAAGTGATTCAAGCCAAAACTTTTTTTTTATCGATTTTTTTTTATAATAGGCGATCACAAGGGAGTAAAGGAACAGCCCGGATCCAAGAAATAAGAAAAGAAAAACGTGGAGAGATGAGAAGATGATAGATGAAAGAAAACAAACCAGCCAAAGTGGCTCTGATACGACTTGATACGCCCTAAATCGGGAAGGATCACTATAGCTGGGTGTTGGATATGATCCGAGAAGGCAATGGCACTTCTAGAACTGAGATGGATTGAAATGATTGTCAAGAGATGCGGAATGACTCTTGATATACCCACGATCTAAGGCTAACCACCCAAGAATGAATGAATGTGTTGGCTAACCACCAAACAACACACAAAGATGAATTGGCTGACCACCAAATCAACAAGCCGGTTCACACCAATGAACTAGCTAAAGAACTCTCTCTCTCACTCAGAGAAGAAACGAAAAT
>NC_027751.1:41159229-41182757 GCF_000695525.1 Brassica oleracea var. oleracea | reverse complement strand
GGACTAGAAAATAATAAATGAGTCAAAGTTGTTGAGTTTGAGGTGGACTGGTCAAGGAGACCCTTCAACTACTGTCCAGGTTCATTCTGGTCGTTCTGGTCCATGATGGTAAGGATCAAGACGTGGGCTTGACGATCCGTACGGCCCAAATTCGCAAGAACTGAAGATCACCGGTTTTGTAAATTGCATAACTCTTTCATATGAACTCTATTTGATCTGATTTTTGTTCGAGGAGTTCCATAATTGAGTTAAGAACATTCTCCAAGTGATTTCATGCGTAGAAGCCTCGAGGGTTGGAAGATATGAGTTAAAAAATGAACATATATCTTTACTGTTTCCATGCTGGTTGGCTCCAATGGATTGATCCACGAACCGGGGCACATCACTGTACGAGCCGAGCGACCAAACACCAATTCAGCTCGTGATTGCTTTTACCCGGCTCGGGCAGCCGACTAAAAGTAATCATCTCAGCGGCTAAGCTCAAGTGGTTTATTCATTCGGCCCGACAGGCTGAAGCTCATCGAATAAAGCGATTTAGGTTGAAGAGAAGGGACGGTCGACTATATAAGGAATGTGGAAGACGTTATAAAGGGGATCCAAAATCAACTACACACACTTGACGGCTAGAATTAGGGTTTTACTTCTTCTTCTCTCTGGTACTTTCCCGGTGAACTCGCTTTCACCGGTTTGTTTTCACCGCTTCTTTCCTTATTTGCAAACCGATAAAACTCCTTTGATCTAATAAACGCCTTTGTTACTAACCCACCAGACGAATTCTCGTCTTTCTCACTAGTTTCCGACCGAACTCGGTATAAACATTAATCATCATCTTGAATGAGATGTCGGTTTCATTAGTCTCAATCGATGTTTTGTGGGTTCTCACCTCAAACGAGAAGTCAGCTTCGTCGGTTCTTGTCTCGAATGAGAAGTCGGTTCTCGTCTCGAAATCGGTTCTCGAACGAGACATCGGGTTCATGTTCTCGAATGAAACGTCGTGATGATTCAAAGGGGCGAGCTTAAAGCGTTCTCCAACCTAAGCTCGCACGATCCCTAACCCGTGATGATTGAGGAGATTCCTTCTCGTTAGCGGATACGGAAGACGTCTTTGACTTAGGAAAAATAATCTAACGTCTCTCTTTCTTTTTTTGTTGAATACTCAAATGACAGAAGAATTCTTCTATCATTACGTAGTCATCGTGAGTCATTCACATGGTCTTTTTTATAGAATAATAGAAACGTGCTTTTGTTGTCTTCTCCGTTTCTGAACCCGAGATCCCCCGTTCAGCTAGCGATCTCTTTCCCATTTATAAAAAGAAGTCCACTCCCTTTCCGTTTGGTGAATTGTTGCATGTGCTTCTCGTATTCGGCTTTGACTCTGCGATTCTAGGTGATTTGCCAACTAACACATTTGACTTTCTCTTTGCTAATAATCCACTTCAATAATTACGGGAGAGTTGGTGTCAAACTGGCCAACAGAAAACTAAACACGATAGAAATCAATTCTGACAGAGACAACGCCATGGCATGTTTTCTTTTTTAAAAACTAAATATTAATTATATTATCAACCCTAAAGGGCATCCAATGTCAAATACAATCTTGAATCAAACAAAATGTCCTAAAAACTCAAACAAAATGTCCTGAAACGTCAAATATTACAACCATATGCTTCGCTTCAACCAACCGATCCAGGGAGTTCCGCGTAGGATGGCATGTACTTTTCACAAGTTACAATCAAATACAGATATATATAAACTAATCATGCTGAAATCAATTATGCTAGAGTCAATGTGCTGGCATGTTCCTTTCTCAAGTTGTACTTATTGTATATTAGTAGTAGTACAATAAAATACTCTCTATTAAATTGTTTACGTGTTTAAAGATTCGAAGTTTTTAATATTTTCTAAATTTACCTTATAATATTCGTTCTTTAAGTAGAAAACTTACGTAACATTTAACAAAATCAGGTTAGAAAAATCATTATTAACGTTCCTTTAAAATTTGCGGAAACATCTTTTATTGTAGATGCATTGACAAAAAATAAAGGTATATAAAAGGTAGATTAGATCCATTGCTTCTTCCATCACCTCCTCTTCTCAAAGCTTTAAGCACTCTTAGCTTTTGACAATGGAAATGGACTTAGAGATAGAGGTGATGGGGAGAGAAGTGATCAAACCTGCTACACCCTCACCTCATAATCACATTCAGCTCTCTCTTCTCGATATGTCCATTCCCGCAATGTACTTCTCAACAATCTTCCTCTATAAATCTGAAGACCTAGTCACTGCGTCGCGTGAGGTCATCTCAAAGAAACTGAAAAGCTCTTTGTCCGAGACTCTCTCACGCTTATATCCACTCGCTGGAGAGATAGAAGGCGTCTCTATCAACTGCAACGACAAAGGAGCCGTCTTCACTGAGGCACGCACCAATCTCCTTCTCCCCGAGTTCTTGAAAACCCTCAACGTTGACTCTCTGGCGGAACTCCGTCCCAAGGTCGAGGATGGAGATTCTCCATCGGCGTGGCCATTGTTGAGTGTCGGCGTCACCTTCTTCGGGTCTGGATCAGGAGTAGCTGTCTCGGTCAACGTCTCTCACAGGATCTGTGACGCGGCTTCATTGCTTACCTTGGTAACAGATTGGTCAGAGACCATGGCTAACAAGAAGTCAAATGTGGGTATTCATCAGTTCGCTGAGGCCACCATTTATCCTCCTGCTCCTCCCCACATGGCTTCACAGTCCCGAACAACGAACTCAATAAAGTGTGCAATGAACCGTTTCGTCTTTGAGTCCTCTAAGATCGCTGAACTCAAACGCAAAGCAGCTAGCGAAAGCGTCAAAATGCCTACACGTGTGGAAGCTATCACGTCACTTATCTGGAAATGTGTTACAAAGGCCTCGCGGTCTAACCTGATGGGTCCAAGGTCAGCGGTCATGTATGTAGCCGTAGACTTGCGGCTTAAGGTTCCTTCAAGTGTTTTGTCACCGGACGCTATTGGTAACCTTCAGACAGCATTCTTTCTCAAGAAAGACGCAGAGAGCGAAGTTGAAATACAAGAAACCGTGGCCGCATTCAGGACGGCCAAAGAAGAAGTCGACAAGATGTTAAAAGATAATGTCCAAAGCAATACACTTGGTCAGGGTTTGTTGAACATGATGGGAAGTCAGGCGTCGGTGTTCAAACCGGACATAGACATATACACAACGTCTAGCTGGCTCGGTAAGCCTTTCTACGGGGTTGACTTCGGGTGGGGTAGTCCGGTCTGGATGGGATCAGCTACACATACCGTCTATGACAAATTGGTGTATGTTTCGCTGATGGACTCAAAGGATGGTGAAGGTGTGGAAGCATGGATAAACATACCTGCAGAAGTCATGTCTGTGTTTGTCCATGACCAAGAGTTGCTTGCTTATGCTGTCCTAAATCCCCCCATCACAATCTAAACAAAATGGCCATATGTTTTTATTGTTCGGAGGAAAAGGTTTAAAAATATCCAATTCTTTTTAACTGGCTTTTGTGATTTGCTTGAATAAATTGATAATCATTTCAAATTTCATGTTGTTTGATGTGTTTACAGCAATTGTATGTGCTCAATAAGGTTTACTTTACATTAATTGTTGTTGTCAATTTCTTACTTTTCCCGTTACTTTTAACGAACTAAGAGCAGCATTATCCCTGAAACCCATTTAAGGGTTTCTAAATTTTTTTATTTTATTTTTATTTTTTTATCTGATTAAAAAAAAAATATATTAAAAAGCGCACCAATCGCGGGCCGTCACGTGTCGGGGGGCGCGAACAGTGAAAAAAACCCACCCCAAGGGGTTTTTATTTCATGACTTTGAGAACTGGTTTTTATGGTTTGGTGGGACCACACATTGCTTTTTTTTTTGAAAGGAACTTCTTTTTTGAAACCCCAATAATGGTGCTCTAAGATAGATCTGGACATTCCCTAAACTCCGAGTCGGTTTAATTCAGAACTTTTTGTTGGTTGTAGATCTAGGCATTCCCAAACTTAGTTTTAAAACATTTTTTTGTTCTCAAACTAGTCTGGTCAAAATGACTAAAATATGTTCCATTAAATTGGTAAATAACAACTATATTATTTTCTTATATATATATATATAAATATTTAAATTAAAAACATTATTTACACTCTTCTCAGATATTCTATTCACTAGGATAAGACATGCGCCTTGCGCAAGGTAAATTTATATGAAAATTATCTAAGAAATATCGTATGAAAAAAAAATTATTTTATTGATCAAAATAATATATTTGGCTCTTAAAAAATTTTTTAAAATTTTTTTTGTTAATTACATAATTTGTTTACTAATGAACTGATCCCATTTTTAAAAATATTTTAGGTCAAAAAATTATTTATCGCATATAAACCTAACGTTTAGGCCGAATAATCTCATGCCTACTATTTGGTTACAATGAAACTATTTCAGCTCAGTTTTATATCATGATTTAGCAATTATAAAGTTAATTATAGTTATGAGAAGTTTACGTTCATGTGCCAATCCTATCTTTCTTCGATTTTTTTCGTTTTGGTTATTGCTCGATATAAATATTAATTTTTGAGTTTATTCTCATTTTTTCTTTTATTTTGGCAGGAGATTTAGAAAATGTTTAAGATTCAAAATTATTAAAGAGATACATACTTAGATTAAGATCTGCGCCTTGTGCAGAATAAATACTTATTTTATATTTTTCTGCATATTATGAAATAATAATTATATATTAAATAACTAAGAAATTAATTACTATTATGTAATAAATTGGCTTGCACATATAAATCAAATGACCGCTCTTGTTTATTCGCTCATTTTAGAATAAATAAATCAAAACAATCAATCTTATCTATCGTATATGATATATAATTAAATTTAGGAAGAAAATGATCAAAATGTTTCATTTAATAGGTAAAATGACCCTAATACCCTAGATATATAAAAGTATAAAAAAATAATTTTTTTTAAATATTTTTAGATTATATGTTTTCAAATTCGAACATTTTTATAATTTTGTTTTCAAATTTTTTATCTATATTTTTTTGTAATTCGAAAATACTTTTTGAAACTATTTTTAAAATAGTTATTTTCAAATTTTTAATATTTAATATTTATTTTATAAAATTTTAAATCTCAATCCCGAATCTTCACCCCTTAACTGTAAACCTTTAGGTTTGGATTTGTTAACCCTACGGGTATAAGTGTATATTTACCTCTTTGATGAAACATTTGGTCATTTTGATCCTTAAAGTCTATATTTGTGACAAAAACTTTTTTAGTTCTATCCTTGGGTATTTTCTTTAAATTTAAATGATACGAAGTATTTATATATTAACATAAACACCTATTAAAATAAAATTATTTATTTATATGACTTTATTATCATTGTATCTTATTATAGAAAAAAATTTAAACATTGGTCACAAAAATTTATGTGAGACTTTTAACAGTTTTAGTAATTTATACTCGTTTTAAAAAATTTTAAATACAAAATATACAAAAAAATCTAAATTTTTAATATATGATTAATGTAATTGTGTAATTTATTTTAATAGTAAAAAATTAAACAAAAATGATAGAAATCGTACAGATTATTAGCAAATCTTCATTATTTAAAATCATTAGTAACTATATATATATATCATAATCACATTAGGTATATCCGTAGGTTTTATTTAAGGAAATAATATATAATAAATAGCCGCCTTGTTTTAGTTAATATCATATGATATCATATAGTTGGTATTAAATGTTTCTAGTGAAATATAAAAATCGAATTGGACCAATATGTTTTTCAATTTCAATGTGAGGGTGACACGTATGACTAATTAACTACGTAATTGATTGACACATAAGCAAATAATATTTTTTAGTTATTACAAAATTGAAGTTATATCTTTTCAAATGTTACTGAATTAATATATAATATATAGGGGATACTAGCAGCTGCTGATTGAACCAGGATTGCATCCAGTTTGATTGCGTTCAACTTCTTCCGTTTAGGGTTTGAAGCTTATTTGTTCGGATTCTGATGAAAACTAGCCACGTCGGCGATAGCTTTTCTTGGCTGTGATCGTTGATGCTACATTGGATATAAACAGATGTTTGTTTCGATTTCTGATAGGAACCTGTTGATCTTGTGATCTACTAGGCCATTTTGGCGATTACATTTTTTTATCGAAAATTATTTGATTTCTTAAATCTGAAAACTATATTTTAATTTTTAAAAAATGATTCTATTTAAATTATTTTTAGCAAATAATTTATCTTTTTATAAATTTAGTAAATCCTTTTTAATGTGTATGATATCTTCATGAATTTGAATTATATGCATGTTTAGAGAAATATTACTGAATAGTATAGTATCTTCTAAAATTTAGAAAGATATTGATAAATATGTTTTGGGAAAACTTGCATACATGTTTATTTGAAAATACATTCTTAAATGCATATTTATAAAAAATAAATTAATGTATATATATTTATAAATACCCAATTAAACTTGAATTATATGTATATTTAGTAGGATATTCTTGAATATGTATAACATTTTTCTCAAGTTTTAGTAAGATCTTCATGAATTTGATATCTAAATTTTATAAAAATATAAAGATATTCAAATAAGCATATAAGCCATATTCAGAAAGATGGCATTTACACTTAGGAAGACTTTCTTAAATATATATACATGTTACATTTAAGAAATTTAATTACATCTTTACCAAGGCATTCACGAATTCATGATTTTTAGTCGAAAAAATCAGGAATATATCGTACATATTCAGGAAGTCTTTCCTAAACCATTTTAAAGACAAAAACATTTCCTCAAAAAAGTTCGTAAAATATTGATTTTTTTTTATTTTTTAAAATCTTAATTTATTTTTATATATTTAATTAAAAAATTAACTAATTTTGTAAATGAGGATATAATTGTCATTTACCATTTTAATGAAACATATTTTGTTCAATTTGATCATTGGAAGATATCCCTTATATACTAAATCACAAGTCGCCTAGTGAATCAAAATATGACACATGGCATCTGTTTAAAAAAAAATTAAAATGTCGACAAAAAATAATATTAGATCCTAAAATTCTAAAATTCCAAATAACTAAATCCCTAGAATATCTCACATAACCTCTTTCACGTTCTTGACAAAAGAAAAAAGAAAAAAACTTCACGTTCTAAAGTAACAGTTGTTGGACCCAATTTTGGTTCATGTTCCGAATGGGCCGAAGGAAGTGTGGGCCGCGCGACCCAGAGCAAAGAGGAGGCCCATGTCGAACATACGAGCTCGAGGCGGAAAATTCTTCCCGATATGATTTAAATGGTTTAAAGACTAAACCGACGATAGACGAACAAGTCAAAGAAAGGTAACAACACTCTACGAAAAACGGTCTCGACATCCCTAAAAATAAGAAAGCAGGTGCTGTATTTGAGGAGCACGAGCAGCAACAAACCAAGGGGGACAGAGGCGAGATCTTCTATAAAGGGCAGAGACATAGCTCTGGTAAAAGAGGCCCGACTGGAGAGAGCGAGAGCTCCCATAAGAGAACCTGAGGGAAAGAGATCTCATGAACTCAAGACAACACAATTATATTATTCTACTTGTAAAGACAAAGAGAGGGGATCAACGACGTGCTGCTGAGTACTTTACGGATCAAGTACAGCCATGTATTTGATCAGACCAAAGTTCTTCTCTCAAGACATCTCAACGAGAAGACGAGTTGTAGAGACGTTATCCTTACGTCACGATGATACGCATCCATGATTGATGAAGGCCGAGAGCCCTTCATACGATCTCCGATCTAGTATAACCAGCCCGCCCGAGTCCTTAAGGACTCATCAAACATTCATAAACGATGCTTGACTCATGTAGATTCCTAGGTTCAATATTCTAGTTAGCTAATCTAGAAAAAACATTAAGAACAATCAATCAATGAATACCACAACTTATCAATTCTATAGTTGGGGCTAATCCCTCTAACCTATTTGAACAATGAATCTAACAAGTAAACTACTCAGACATAGCTAAGCAATTCATGACACAAAATATAGATAAAACTGAATAGAATAGAATAGATGAATCATTGGAGTTCCAATCACAAATCTCTCTATGATCTTCTCTCCTAAAACTCTCTGCTGAAAATAAGAATACAAAGGTGGCCAAAAGCTCTCTCGCCTCCTAACACTTAGGCAAGTATATAACTATTAGGTTAAAAACTCGCCAGGGGTAATCTTGTAATTTGGTGAAGTCTTGGGTTTAAAGTCGGCTGGAACCAAGTCGCGCTTCCGCATCTCGACATCGATCGATGGTACAAAATGTACATCGATCGATCATAATCTTCAATCGTCGAGGCTTCTTTTCTGTATCGATCGACGGCACTGGATGTGCATCGATCGATTGTTTGTTCTTCGTATCGACCTCTAATGGTCAGCTCGGATGAAATCTCATTTAAGCTCCTAAATGCTCCATAATCATCACTTTTCTCCAAAATACTTATGAACCAGAAAACATAACTAATAGGATAGCATATATAGTATATAGATAGTAAAATACTTATACACCATGGGTAAAAATGAGTCAAATCCATGGTATATCAACGAGCCCCTAAAAACTTCTTTGGTTCAACGAGAGAAACAACACCGAAGCTGTTTCATGTCGATCGGTCTCGCTCGAGACCAATGAAACCAACATCTCACTCGAGACAACGAAACTGATAAAGCCGACATCTTGCTCGAGATCGATGAAGTGAAACGCTTCGCTCAAGACTGAACTAATGTCTCGCTCAAGACTGATGAAATCATCCTCCCGACCTGGTGCATCATTCATTAAACAATGTCTGCCTAGATGTGATTATAAACAACAAAACGATTCAGACTATTTGAGAAGGAAAGACACACGATTCTATGCATGATGCACAGAGTAAAAACATGTCCATATTACAACGAGAAACGAATCATATTTTCATTATAATAATGAACAAAGACGCGAACTTTTCAAAGAAGAAAATGCCGAGTCTTAAAGACCATTAGCATGTTCGACATTCGCTTTACGAGTCAAATACGGTAACATATTTGGCCAGAATATAATCCTTCATCCGACAAAGCAACTCGACAAAACCAAGAATGGAGAAAACTATTAGTAGAACGATATTATTACCTTGGGAATAAGAATCTTCTTCCACCCTCTTGCCAGACGAGAGAACGAGCTCTCATAAGAAAAGGAAGAACAGGTAAAAAAAACCCGTCATATTTCTATCACAATGAGATGGGATCACCACTACAATAAGTTTGATGAGAGAGACTTCCCGCAAACGACATCCTAAGGCTGAAGAGCTCGTGAGTTAAAGAGAATTCCCCTTGCTCAGCAAGAGCAGCGACTTTGATGATTACCCCATTCCCACGTAACTGAAACATTATGTTTTTATCTTGGTTAAGCGCTTCCCCCACCACTCGATTATTCAACGAAAAGAAAACGAGATGCATTTCTTTACAACTATTCACAAAGAATATGTTCTTCTCTATTCGCTGAAGATAAGAAAGTTACGAAAACGAACATGCTCATACTGATGAATGAGGGTAAGAGCTCGTTTTCATATGATGATATTTACATGAACTCGATGTCTTGCTTGAAACTTGAAGCTAATATCTTACTCGAGATCGATGAAGAAAGCTTCTGACTCAAGGCGACAAAATCGATGTCTCAATCGAGATGATTATAAATCAAATCATAAGAGACTTGAACCAGGGTTGCTACCCACGCGACATCCATGAACGAAAGCTCACAAGTTGGGCAACCACGACTACAAGCACCCCTCTCTCACCTTCCAGCGAAGAAGAGTTCGCACCGCTCAAGAAAAAACATTAAAAAGATCACCATACTCCTATCATCATGTGATTGTTGGCGTTAAATGATTCTAATTGTTTATGGAAGAAAGATATTTAATAATTGATATTCGCCACACGAAAAGCAAACGAGAAGAGGATGTGCGTTATAAATAGACGACCAGGAAACTCTCGTTAGCTAAAGAGAGCCAAATACAGTCATATGTTCGATGGAAGCGGTTCTCTCCCATTACGAACATGGCCCAAAAAGATCTCAAGTTGATGACACACCATTTCGTTACGATCTTCCTACAACATAAGAAAATCTCCGTATTCATTATAATAAGAGCCGAGATCATATTATAACTATGATAGATGAACAAGGGTACAAGTTCGTCTATCACGATCACGATGTCGAACTCGTTAACCAAAACCGATGTACCATTCAAAACCGACGAAACCGATGGCTTGCTCAGGACCAATGAGGAAAACTTCTCATTAAAGAAAAGGGAGCTCGGAGTCATTATTAAAGGCTTCTCCATTCTACAACCTCGTCACCTCACTTGAAGAACTGGGGGGACAACATCCCACCAAAGGATATAAAAAAAACTGTTATCATCAACCCTTCAACCGTTGGTTTGTTCAAAAGGAAAGAAAAGAGTCGAGAGACTTTTCCAACAAACAGAGGTCGTGAATTAAGACAAAGGTCTCACTACGAAGACCAAAGATCAAAGACAGACACTATTTACAGTCATATCATCTCGACGACTTGTCTTATTTGAGCGCCACCTACGTAACACGATCGAACCATCGAGAAACTCCAGATGCTCCCGAGCTTTCCATCTCACGATACATACATTTCTAAACCGAAGAGACGTCTGGTCGGCACCTCGATCAGAATCAAATCAACATAGCCTGTATATCAACGGATTGGACAAATATTAGATGAGCTAGCTCAAACACGAAAGCCCACCAGTTTGTGCTCCAATCATTTTAACCGACCAAGAACAACGTGAAAACTCCTAGAGCTATCGAGCTCCCAAAACCTTAGGGACTTTGATATGATATGTGTAAGACACAGATCCGACCAGTATTAAGCAGAAACAGTTCTCGCGTCTGAATTAAAAGACAAACAAACTCGATCTTTAACGAGCTCGTGAAACATGAAGGGTCGATAGGTCGTCCTTCTCCGATAAAGGCATCGAGTTCTACCTCCGATGAGCTCAGATAACTTGAAGAGCAAGCAGAGAACATTGCTCCCAGAAAACAACAAGCCGAGTCTCCAAATAGCTTGATCTCAAAGGGGTCGATACTCACTATGCTTTCTTAAAAGAATCAATTCCAATCTAAGATTGGAAAGTTCAATCTCTGTCAAACTTCAGCAGCTCGTGGAGCCGAAAATGCATCTCGTTCCATAGAAATAATGAGCCATATACCCAAGGAACCTTAGCAGCTTAGTGACTGACAAAGTTCAATGCTTCTAGAAGACCGGCAAATTTTCCAAAGAGTTAAAGTCGAGGAGCCAATGAAATATTACACTCTCAGACCGAGAATGAGTTTTTGAACAAGCTCTTATCATGCCTATAGAAAGACAGCGAGCCCCGACATCAAGAAGATCGATATCTATCCCCTTCATTACGAAAAGAGACGTCCACTGCAAAAGGTCCCGACCTCAAAATAATTTCCTAAGAAGGAAAACGATAAATTTAGCTATGCAGGAATTTTTTAACATCGCATGATGTCTAACGACATTTCCAAAACGAAACGAAAGCAAAATCACAAGAGGCAGTAAATGTGATACGATTGGCGATGGCGTACTACAAGTTATGCACAAATCAAATCAGTAATTCATAGTCTAAATATCTCAACCTCTCATCAGCTACACGAGGAACACATTATCAAGCATCCAACATAATTCATTCCCTGCTAGCTCGCAGCCACCAAGACCGAAACATGCCCATATCGGTACACAACTTTTTACAATCTATTTCCGTTGCGTATATCAATAGATTGCATCAGATAATATAGATTCTTTCATATTACTATAGCGACCTTTTAAGTTATCAAATTCATATTAATTCATCATTTTTACCTTATCACAACTTCATAAATAAACTTATACAACCGCTAAATGTTTTATACATTCTTCTTGCACTATCAGTAGCTCAAACTACTATAGATATTCAATTTTTAGCCTCAAGCAGCTCGAAATCTCATCGAACTTTATTTTTAGCTTTAAACAAACTCGAACTCTTAGTGAGTCTTACCATGTGGTCTCAAACGACCTAAGCTCTCGTCGACCATATCAAAAACAACATCAATAAACTGCGTCTTTTGGCCACCACTGGTCTGCGAGTTGGATTCCTGATCAGCTTCCATCTCGCAAAACATCTCAAGAACAAGCGATATAAATTGCTCCTATAACCGAACCAAAGTAAAAATTTTGACTCTCTACGTGTAGCCAATCGTTTCGCATTGACTTAATGATTCGTTGGGACTATACATATATCTCCAACAACTTTACACAACACAATATATTGACATAAACCTGAATCGACGCGAAATAAACGACCAGATTCGCTCTAAATCTCATAAGAAAAATAATTTTTTTTAAAAAAATATTCATCAATCTACTACGAGAGACCAAAGTAACTCTCCCTACTGCTCAAATCAGCGACTCTGTTGACAAGATCAACCCATATTTGCGAACCCCGAGCTCGATCCAACCCTCATCTTCGGCGCGACATTTACGACATGCGACCTCAAACCCTTATTTCAACCCACAAACATAAATGACACTGATCACTAAATGATCAAACGAACCTCAAACGACTTAAATGCATCCAGTGGCTTGGATAGAATTCCTATTTCGATCACAAACAAGACAAGATCAAATGTTGAATGCAATTTCTTTTGCACGATTTCGCTACCAAACGGCAAACGACTTCCTGGATTATCTAGAGGAAAATCGAATTGAAACCATATCGCTATTAGTCTCTCTGTCCTCTAACCTCGTCACCTCACTTGAAGGACTGGGGGGGGGAAATGTTGGACCCAATTTTGGTCCATATTCCGAATGGGCCGAAGGAAGTGTGGGCCGCGCGACCCAGAGCAAAGAGGAGGCCCATGTTGAACATACGAGCTCGAGGCGGAACATTCTTCTCGATATGATTTAAATGGTTTAAAGACTAAACTGACGATATACGAAAAAGTCAAAGAAAGGTAACAACTTTCCACGAGAAACAGTCTCGACATCCCTAAAAATAAGGAAGCAGGTGCTGTATTTGAGGAGCACGTGCAGCAACAAACCAAGGGGGACAGAGGCAAGATCTTCTATAAAGGGCAGAGACGTAGCTCTGGTAAAGGGGGCCCGACTGGAGAGAGCGAGAGCTCCCATAAGAGAACCTGAGGGAAAGAGATCTCACGAGCTCAACAAAACACAATTATATTATTCTACTTGTAAAGACAAAGAGAGGGGATCAACGACGTGCTGCTGAGTGCTTTACGGATCAAGTACAGCCATGTATTTGATCAGACCAAAGTTCTTCTCTCAAGACACCTCAACGAGAAGACGAGTTGTAGAGACGTTATCCTTACGTCACGATGATACGCATCCATGATTGATGAAGGACGGGAGCCCTTCATACGATGTCTGATCTAGTATGTAACCAGCCCGCCCGAGTCCTTAAGGACTCATCAAACATTCATAAACGGTACGAGACTGACGAAGCCGATCTCTCGCTCGAGATAGCCAAACCGATATCATGATAATGGGACGAGCTTGTATTTCATACAATGCCATTTATATCTCACTCAATACCGATGAAACCGACCTCTCATTCGAGATGAACATAATCGAACTACGTTTAGACTTGATCCCTTAACGGGTACGTAGGCAGCTCGACCCCGATTTCAGTCACGATCTTTCTCGCCTCCGAGATCTCGATGTTAATCGACATAAGAATAAAGTCCATTCTTGTCAGCTCGAATCCAATTCTTTCGTTGTGTTCTGAGGATATTGTCGTCCACGAAGTTCTTTCTTCCCTAGTTTTATATCTCAAACACTATCAAATACTTAGTGTAGATTTTAGGATCTACATTTTGGCGCCGACTATGGGGAAGATAGAAAAAAGACATCCTTACTTGGGAAGCAAAAACAACATATGGTTTATAATTACTTTGACCGAGTATACTCATGTTTCAAAGCTTAATTATTTTTTCTAACTTCAAAGCTTAATTCTCCAATAAATGAGTGACAAATCGAAGCTTTGTCAGCAACAAATGTAACAACAAATATCCCCATCTCTATTATACAAAACGGGGTATCTTACAAATCTGTTTCTGTGGTTTAATTTTAGAAAAGTTATTGCTTTGCTTTTTTCATCTATTTTAGCATTTCAAAGGAAAAAAAGTCACTGATACTATAAATTTCTTTTCTTTTATTATTTTAGATGCTGAATAACAGAAAAATGTACGTAAACAAAATTTTATAATGGACTAAACTAGACTAAACTAATTATCAATTTATGGAACACGTTTATTTGTTTTGCTGATAACTCAGAGAAGGAGAATAAGAGGCGTGACCTTAAATCACACTTCCATGGCCCCTAGGAAACTTGAGAAGTACCACAAGAAGAAAAGAAGAAAGGAAAAATGTTGTGATGACTAGAAATCAACAAATAGGGCATAAAGAATTCGGTTGAGGGGGAAGAAGACCTGTCTATTATCTAGAGTCGGGTAAGTATTCCATATTTTATTTGTTTGTGTGTTTATAATATGATAAAATGTGCGATATTTTATTTTCTTTATTTTTGATTCAACATACACTTCTGATTTTTTTCCTTATATAGTATTATTGAATTTGTAGATTCCCTCATAAAAAGAAATGCTGAAGCAAATTACATCGTTGAATAAAAACAAATATAAAAAAAAAATGACCAAAAAAGTATACGTGAGTGAGAGAATAAGAAAATGACTATAATATATATGATAACCTCAATTATCTTCAAAACCAAGTTGACATTTAATTGTACTTTTTCAAGATATATATTTTTGTTGTTCGATCATATTTAATGATTATGTTGGTTTTGGAAAAATATTAACATTATATTTTTTGTGTCTATATTTGTAAATTATAAACATCAAAATTTTAATGTTATCTTAATTCTAAATTCTAATTGTATATATAGTATGTTCAAAATAAATATATTTTATATAATAATGCCCGTACGTAGTACAGAAGATAATACTAGTTAAAGAAATAAAAACTAAAAAGAGAATATTCAGAAGACCCCCAAAAAATAAGTTACAAATAATCTTATTCCATATATAATACGGATCATTAATTAATTTTAAATTAGGTTCGAAACACACGGTCAAGACAATTTTTCTTTTACACCAAAATATAAATTTTGTTTTTCGCCTAAATCGAAAAATCTTGCTCCAAAATATTATTAGGCTGTAACTGGTAAATATAAAATAGAAATAGTAGAATAAAAGAAATGAAATAAAGGGAATGAAATATGAAGAAAAATGGAATATATTTCTTTCCATGTATTCATGATCAAAATCGTAATTAAATGATTCTTTTAAAAAAATTTTACCTTTTTATGGAACTATCGGAATGAATATTTCATTTCATTAATTACAAATGGTAAAAATAACTGTGCAATAAATGGAATATAAATTTTAGGTTATTTCATTCCAAAAATTGACAATTCAGTTGCAACCTCAAATCTTGTGTTTATCTCGTTTGCCCAAAAATAAAATAAAATTTCCCAAGATGTACACACTATTCATGCAAATGCAAAAGACAATTCAGGCGGGCTTATTATTTTTAAGTTTCTTTATTAAGTTATTATTTTACGAAAAATGTTTAAGCGCCGATGATAGCCGCGCGTCGTTTCACTCTGTCTCATCTCCTTCTTATATACTCTTCAACCCATCCTCAAGCCCTTACCTACCTAGTCATAGCCTCCTCACTCACTCGTCCTCTATCTTCAATCGCTCTCCTCTCGATCTCTCTCGAACCTAACGTAAGCACTCTTCACCTCCGATCTCATAGTAGAGTCATTGTTAAACCCTACCTCTCTCGTTGCTCACCCTTTTAACCTAAATTCGAACGATCCACCCTGAATTTTCCTTTGATTTGAGTTTTTTCCGCGTCGAGCTTCTATCTGATACTTTATTCTGCTTCGATCTTCAAACTTTTCACCATTTCAACCTAGATTCGAAGGATTATACTTAAAATTCTGTGATTATGGTTGTTGTAATGTTTGATTCTCCTTTCTAGGGTTTTGATCATGATTTTGAGTTTTTTTTTCTGTAGGTTTTGGAAAATATGGTGAGAAACGGAAGCAAGGCTGGGAAGCAGAAGAAGAGACCTCTTCCAGAGAGCAAAGAGTCAGATCATGATCACGACGATGATCTCTCCACGAGGAAGACGAGGCCAAAGCGAGCTGCAGCATGCACAAACTTCAAGGAGAAATCCGTCCGCATCTCCGAGAAATCCGCCACCGTAGCAGCAAAGCACCATCAGACTGTGGACGACGAGATCGTAGCTCTTCACTTGACAGCTTCTTCTCCGCAGAGCGGCGGCGACGAGCCTCACCAAACCAGGAGGCTGACCGATTTCGTTTTGCATGATACCGACGGAGTTTCGCAGGCCGTGGAGATGGTGGAACATGTCGACATGTTCATCACAGGTGTGATCTTGCCTTCAGGTGAATGCTCTGACAAGGAGGAGAAAGCAAAAGGCGTGAGGTGCGAAGGGTTTGGACGCGTTGATAACTGGAGTATCTCTGGGTATGAAGATGGCTCCCCGGTGGTATGGGTGACGACCTCTCTGGCGGATTACGAATGCGTTAAGCCTGCTACCACCTACAAGAAGGTGTATGATTATTTCTTCCACAAGGCGTATGCCTCGGTAGAGGTTTACAAGAAAGTGGCCAACTCTGACTTGATGAGTCTTGATGAGTTGCTTGTGGCGGTTTCGAGGGCTATGAGCCTGGAGACTAAGTGCTTCTCTAGCGATTACTTGGCCATAAAAAATTTTGTTATATCCCAAGGAGAGTTCGTATATAACCAGCTTGCCGGTTTGGATGATACGGCTAAGAAAGATGATGCAAGATTCGTTGAGATTCCTGTACTCGTTGCTCTCAGGGATGCGAGTAGTAGCATACTTGAATATGATGCTGGGCAACCTTCTAATGGGGTTCTGAGGATTGATGGAGTTTCTGAGAGGAAGGCTGTGTCATCTGATCAGCAGATGGTTGACGAGGATGAAAAATTTGCTAGACTTGTACAAGATGAAGAGTATATGAAATCTATGCAAAGGCCCAGGAAAAGCAGCAGCTCAGCTACCGTTTCAAAGAACGGATACATAATGACCACTGAAGATGAGATTGCGAATGATTATCCTCTCCCAGCTCATTACAAGAACTCCCAAGTAGAAACTGACGAGCTTTTATTATACCATGACGACGACTACGAGGTTGACATCGACGACCTGCCTCGTAAGATGCTTCAAAACTGGGCGCTTTACGACATCGATTCACGGTTGATATCCCTGGAGCTTCTCCCGATGAAGCCTTGTGCCGATATCGATGTGACTATCTTTGGATCCGGTGTGATGGCAGATGATCAAGGGATATGGATTGATCTAGATGATCCTGCAACCTCTATGCCGTCAGAGGAACATGCTGGGATACCTATATTCCTCAGTCAAATAAAGGAATGGATGATTGAGTATGGGGTGTCAACGGTCTCGGTTTCTATTCGAACAGATGCGGCCTGGTATCGACTTGGGAAACCGTCAAAGCAGTACGCCCCTTGGTTCGAACCTATTCTGAAAACAGCGAGGGTTTCCGTCGGCGTTTTTGCTCTGCTGGAGGAGCAAACTAGGATGGCGAGGCTTTCGTTTGAAGATGTTGTAAGAAGAGTGTCTGAGTTCGAGAGTGACCATAAGGCTTACATTTCTTCTGATCGCTCGGCTGTTGACAGATACGTGGTTGGCCACGGGCAGATAATCTTGCAAATGTTTTCGGAGTTTCCTAACAAGGAGATCAGAAGGTGTGCGTTTATTACTGGTCTCGCGAATAAAAGGGCGGAAAAGCACAACACGAGATGGACCATCAAGAAGAAGAAGATTTTGCTGAAAGTGAATTTGAACCCAAGGGCGGGTGTGGCACCTGTATCCAAGAGGAAGGCTATGCAAGCAACGACAACGCCCCTGATCAACAGAATCTGGGGCGAGTTTTACTCCATTTACTCTCCAGAGGAGCCTTTGCAGGCGGTTGGTGCAGAAAACGTGGAGGAAGAGGCTGAAGAGGAGGAGGAGGAGGAAAATGATGAAGATGACGCGGAGGAAACTGAACCTGAAGCTGCTGAGGTCGAAGAGTCTCATACGCTTCCAAAGAAAATTGTAGGCAGTTGTGGAAAAATGGAAACGAGATGGGATGGTGAGAGTCTAGGAAGAACTTCGGCTGGTGAGCCTCTCTATCGACAAGCCCTCCTCGAAGGGGAAACAGTGGCTGTAGGTGGGGCTGTCATCGCGGAAGTCGGCGGAACTCAGGCCATCTACTTTGTGGAGTACATGTTTGAAAGTTCAGATCAAAGCAAAATGCTGCATGGAAGACTTTTACAAAGAGGGTCCGAGACTGTTCTGGAGAATGCTGCTAACGAGAGGGAACTGTTTTTGACGAACAAATGTATGACTGTACAGTTCAAGGACGTAAAAGGGACAGTCTCTTTCGAGATTCGAACAAGGCCATGGGGGCATCAGTTTAGGAAAGAGAACGCCGTTGCGGATAAGCTGGACCGGGCAAGAGCTGAAGAACGAAAGGCGAAAGACTTGCCTACGGAATACTTCTGCAAGAGTTTGTATTCACCTGAGAGAGGAGGTTTCTTTCGTCTTCCACTGAGTGATATGGGCCGTGCTTCTGGATCGTGCACTTCATGCAGAGTAAGAGAGGATGAAGAGGAGAGGAAAAAGATCAAACTCAACGCTTCGAAGACTGGTTTTTCCTCCTATGGGGTTGACTACTGCGCTGACGATTTTGTCTACGTATACCCCGACTGTATCGATGGATCGAAGAAGGCTAATGGGAAGTTTAAGCCAGGGCGGAACATCGGGTTAAGAGCCTTCGTTGTGTGCCAACTTGTTGAGATCATTGTCCCAAAGAAATCTAGAAAGAGTTCCTTTGAGGTTAATGTCCGAAGGTTTTATAGGCCTGAAGATGTATCTGAAGGAAAGGCCTATGCTTCAGATATCCGAGAGGTAGCAATTATTTGTTCTGTAATATATATGCTTCATAAGTTTATCTTACAATCTTTTTAACTGTTTTTTTTTTCTTCCTTTTGTTGCAATTTGTTTTAGGTGTATTACAGCGAGGACACATTTGTTGTCCAACCAGAGGCTCTAAAGGGAAAATGTGAAGTAAGGAAGAAGAACGATATGCCCTCTTGTAGTGAGTTTCCAATATCGGAGAACATTTTCTTTTGTGAACAAATATACGACCCATCCAAAGGTTCCGTCAAGCAGGTATATAATATTGTTTATATAACTCATTTGTTATGATTGTTGCTGTTCCAATACAAAACTAAAATTAAAATTTTTACCAAAAAAAAAAAAAATTAAAATTAAAATGTTTCTCTTAATTATCTTGGAACAGTTGCCCCTGAATATCAAGCCGAAGTTCTCTACAGTTAAGGACGACGCACTTTTAAGAAAGAAAAAGGGGAAGGGAGTAGAGAGTGAAACTGGTTCTGGTATTGTCAAGCCTGATGAGTTATTTAAAGAGATGCGTCTGGTGACCCTAGATATTTTTGCTGGTTGTGGTGGCCTGTCTCAGGGACTGGAACAAGCAGGTATGTATTATCTCCAGCCAACACTTTTATCAACCAAAAGCTCTTGAATAAGTTGGTATTCATGTGCATGCTTTTATTATGTACAAGGTGTGTCTGCAACAAAGTGGGCGATCGAGTATGAAGGGCCAGCTGGGGAGGCTTTTAGAAAAAACCATCCCGAAACAACAGTTATTGTTGATAACTGCAATGTGACTCTTAGGTAATTAGTAGACAAGATACAGCGCTTTACTCTCTCTCTCAATGTGCATGTTTCCTGCGTTGTGATCAGTTGTTTGAGATTATCTGTTGCAGGGCTATAATGGAGAAATGTGGAGATCAAGATGAGTGTATCTCTACTACAGAAGCTAATGAACTCGCTGCTAAACTTGATGAGGACCAGAAGCGTACTTTGCCACTGCCTGGCCAAGTGGATTTCATCAACGGAGGCCCTCCATGTCAGGTATATATACATATATTTTTGCATAAGTGAAGAAGAGACCTTAATCAAATGCAATTTGGCAGGGATTCTCTGGTATGAACCGGTTCAGCCAAAGCCCATGGAGTAAAATTCAGTGTCAAATGGTATTAGCATTCTTGTCTTTTGTTGATTATTTCCGGCCAAGATACTTTCTCCTGGAGAACGTGAGGAACTTTGTCTCATATAGTAAAGGGCAGATGTTTAAACTCACTCTGGCTTCTCTTCTCGAAATGGGTTACCAGGTAACAAAGACTCATGCTCTCTGTAAGCATTGCAATGTGGAAATAGAATTCTCAAAGTCTGTGCTAATGTGATATGTTTGTCAGGTGAGATTTGGGGTCTTGGAGGCAGGTGCATATGGGGTTTCTCAATCTCGCAAAAGAGCTTTTATATGGGCAGCTGCACCGGAAGACGTTCTTCCCGAATGGCCTGAGCCGATGCATGTCTTTAATGTTTCACAGCTGAATATCTCACTATCCAAAGGTTTACGCTACGCTGCTGTTCGTAGCACTCAACAGGGAGCACCTTTCCGTCCAATCACCGTGAGAGACACAATCGGCGATCTTCCACCTGTAGAGAATGGAGAATCCAATATAAACAAAGAGGTATGATATAACACACACATCAGGAGAAAAAAGTGTTTTTATGATATGACACATATCAAAATATGTCTTGTGTGTTGTTGCAGTATGAAACTGATCCAATCTCGTGGTTCCAAAAGGAGATAAGAGGAAACCAGAATGTTCCCACTGATCACCTTAGCCAAACGATGAACGAACACAACCTCATCCGATGTAAAAGAATCCCGAAGAGGCCAGGTGCTGATTGGCGTGACCTCCCAGAGGAAAAGGTCAGAGTCCTATAATAAGACTCTTATGCATATCCGACTAGACAAACTTACGAAATTCAATTATTTTCAACACTCTAATTACAGGTGACGTTATCTACTGGACTGGTGGTGGATTTGATTCCAGGGTGTCTAGCAGCGAAACCTGGTAAAAAAAAGCAGTGGAAAGGACTGTTTGGGAGGTTAGATTGGGACGGCAACTTTCCAACTTGCGTCACTAAACCTGGTCCCATGGGTATGGTTGGTAAGTGCTTCCATCCTGACCAAGACAGGATCGTCACTGTCCGCGAATGCGCCCGATCTCAGGTAATATATGAACCTCCTTTTTCTCTTTATTAGTTGATGTTTTAGGAGCGTGGGCAAATTAATAAAATATTTATTATTTTTACTTTAAAGTAAAAATAAAAATCTGTTTAACTACGATACAACAAAAGCTACATAACACAAAAGTTAATAAATTTGACATTGAAAAAAATTAGCATATTAAAAATCTGTAAAAATGTCAAATATTTAGAAAGGAAGTATTGTGTTCCAAGTCAAGTAATGATATTGATTTGGTTGTTATGTGGCAGGGGTTTCCGGATAGCTATGAGTTCGAAGGGGACATAGCACACAAGCATAGGCAGATTGGGAACGCAGTGCCTCCCCCTTTGGCCTTTGCTCTTGGTCGCAAGCTCAAAGAAGCAGTACAGCTCAACAACTTCGCCAAAAGTAATTAGTTTTGCATTTTTTTTCGTTATAGTTTATTCGTTGTAATAAACCTCATCTCTTGAAACTCAATTTTTTTTTTGGTAAAACTCTTGAAACTCAATTGTCATACTTATATTATATAGTTTCTTGATTCGAAGTTGTGTTCGACGAAACATTGTTGTTATCGCTGCTCTTGTGTTTTTTTTTTGTTTTCTTGTGTTATTTTATTGCTGTTATACAGATACGTGCTGCCTCCATTTACATCATGATTAACATTCATAAATAGGCTCTGTTTTATAAACATATCAGGACAGCGGCAACTCTGTTTTCATGTCTTTGACGGCTAGATTCACTCATTCAGTATCATTAAAGTTGCTTTCGTTGTAGTTTTATTTATTGCACTGCTTTATCGTACGAAGAACAACATGCTGCGAATTACGATCGCAGTAGTAGGTCACATCAATATATGAACAGAACCTCGTTCTAATGAACGTGTTCTCTAAAAATAGTCTCGAGTCATTTCGTTAAAAACAAATTCCAACATCATGTGCGATTATTTGTGGCACATACAATTTGTTACTGATGGAGGATAATAATGAAATATTATTTGTAGCAGCACATTCGATTTGTCGGGTCTACACTTTTTTGCAAGTAACACATCTGCACCGTTGAGTTATTTGTAACACATCTGCACCGTTGAGTTATTTTCATGAGTTGTTAACTTTTTTTTTTTTTTTTTTTTTTTTTTTTTTTTTGTAAAAGGGCTTTTGTTAACTTATTTGTTGAACGGTGAATATGCCGGTCTCAAAGGACCACCACGTCTGCAATCTTCTTCGCATTTAGGTAAAGAGCACTTATTATCAACCTCGTACGCGACATGGCTTCACAGTTACATGGCATTTTTCCTCTTGACGTGTTTACTGCATTATTGATCCATAAATAAAAACATTCAATATCTCACTACAAGAAAACATCTACATACCGAGAGAAAAAATTGTCGGTATGTCGTCGGAATAACGTTATTCCGACGACATACCGACGAAACAAGTCTTCGGAAATTCATTTTTCCTCGGAAATCCCTCGGAAATTACTCGGAAATTTCCGACGGAATTCCGAGGAAACGAATTTCCGAGGAAGCTCCGAGGACCACCAGTTCGTCGGAAAGCTCCTCGGAATATACCGAGGGAGAACTTCCTCGGGATATTTCGATGAATTTTCCGATCGTCCAATCCTCGGAAGTTCCGACGAAATGTTCCTCAGAATTTTCATCAGGAATTTCCGAGGAACAGAGCCCTCGGAAAATTCCGAGGAATGAGTCCCTTGGTATATTCCGAGAAAGAAGTCCCTCGGTATATTCCGAGGAAATGTTCCTCGGAAATTTCCGAAGGTTCATTTCCTCACAATTTCAAAAAAATTTTTTTTTTTTTTTTTAAATAAAATTTTTGAAATTTAAATTCAAAAATATAAAATTAAAATTAAAATTGAAAACATATTAGATAATATTCAAAGTTGTACAAATAAAAATAAAACATTCCGAGTTTTAAAAAAAAAAAAAACTACGGGTCTTGCACATTCGGGAACACCTCGTTCGGGTACATCCTCTGCATCATCTCCATCATTTGCTGGTTCAGCCTCCTCTGTGCCTCATAGCCCGCCCGTTGAGCCGCCATCTGGGTCTTCAACAAAGATATGCAATCATCCTTGTCCTTCAACTGAGCCGTAAGTACTTCTGGATCAACAAAGGGCGGTGGTGCAGAAGAAGGAGGAACCGACCGGGTGCGACGACCCAAACCGACCAAACGTCCCTTCTTCTTTGGAACCGACTGAA
>NC_027751.1:41105204-41158842 GCF_000695525.1 Brassica oleracea var. oleracea | reverse complement strand
TGCTTCCCATAGTTGTCCATAACTTTATGGACGAAGTGGTGATAGATAAAGAGCGTCTTATCGGAATTCCAGTTGAATTCTTGCTGAAAAAAAAACACAATTAGTAGAAAATTTATATTAAAGATTAAAATTATAAGTAAAAAATTAAAATACTTACTGCAAACTGACGAAACCACAGATGCTACTTGTCGGTAGGGAAGTCAGTGAAAGTCGGATGTCGCTTGTCGAGGGCCGAGTACATCATACGGTTGATCCATCCGCTGAACCCGTTCCCGGATCGGTTGAACCTAATAAAAAGAACAAACGCTTAATAATGAATCAAATTTTAATGAAAAAAAATGTTTAATTACCATGTTTGACCCCGTCCATGTGGATACGGAGTGAGATAGGGAAGATAGTCACGACCGGGCTGTCGAACCAACTCCGCAACACTCATCCGTCCCGGAGGATCTGGAGGAGCAGGAACGGGTGCAGCAGCGGGAGCAGGAACGGGTGCAGCAGCGGGAGCAGGAGCGGGTGCAGCAGCGGGAGCAGGAGCGGGTGCAGCAGCGGGAGCAGGAGCGGGTGCAGCAGCGGGAGCAGGAGCGGGTGCAGCAGCGGGAGCAGGAGCGGGTGCAGCAGCGGGAGCAGGAGCGGGTGCAGCAGCGGGAGCAGGAGCGGGTGCAGCAGCGGGAGCAGGAGCGGGTGCAGCAGCGGGAGCAGGAGCGGGTGCAGCAGCGGGAGCAGGAGCGGGTGCAGCAGCGGGAGCAGGAGCGGGTGCAGCAGCGGGAGCAGGAGCGGGTGCAGCAGCGGGAGCAGGAGCGGGTGCAGCAGCGGGAGCAGGAGCGGGTGCAGCAGCGGGAGCAGGAGCGGGTGCAGCAGCGGGAGCAGGAGCGGGTGCAGCAGCGGGAGCAGGAGCGGGTGCAGCAGCGGGAGCAGGAGCGGGTGCAGCAGCGGGAGCAGGAGCGGGTGCAGCAGCGGGAGCAGGAGCGGGTGCAGCAGCGGGAGCAGGAGCGGGTGCAGCAGCGGGAGCAGGAGCGGGTGCAGCAGCGGGAGCAGGAGCGGGTGCAGCAGCGGGAGCAGGAGCGGGTGCAGCAGCGGGAGCAGGAGCGGGTGCAGCAGCGGGAGCAGGAGCGGGTGCAGCAGCGGGAGCAGGAGCGGGTGCAGCAGCGGGAGCAGGAGCGGGTGCAGCAGCGGGAGCAGGAGCGGGTGCAGCAGCGGGAGCAGGAGCGGGTGCAGCAGCGGGAGCAGGAGCGGGTGCAGCAGCGGGAGCAGGAGCGGGTGCAGCAGCGGGAGCAGGAGCGGGTGCAGCAGCGGGAGCAGGAGCGGGTGCAGCAGCGGGAGCAGGAGCGGGTGCAGCAGCGGGAGCAGGAGCGGGTGCAGCAGCGGGAGCAGGAGCGGGTGCAGCAGCGGGAGCAGGAGCGGGTGCAGCAGCGGGAGCAGGAGCGGGTGCAGCAGCGGGAGCAGGAGCGGGTGCAGCAGCGGGAGCAGGAGCGGGTGCAGCAGCGGGAGCAGGAGCGGGTGCAGCAGCGGGAGCAGGAGCGGGTGCAGCAGCGGGAGCAGGAGCGGGTGCAGCAGCGGGAGCAGGAGCGGGTGCAGCAGCGGGAGCAGGAGCGGGTGCAGCAGCGGGAGCAGGAGCGGGTGCAGCAGCGGGAGCAGGAGCGGGTGCAGCAGCGGGAGCAGGAGCGGGTGCAGCAGCGGGAGCAGGAGCGGGTGCAGCAGCGGGAGCAGGAGCGGGTGCAGCAGCGGGAGCAGGAGCGGGTGCAGCAGCGGGAGCAGGAGCGGGTGCAGCAGCGGGAGCAGGAGCGGGTGCAGCAGCGGGAGCAGGAGCGGGTGCAGCAGCGGGAGCAGGAGCGGGTGCAGCAGCGGGAGCAGGAGCGGGTGCAGCAGCGGGAGCAGGAGCGGGTGCAGCAGCGGGAGCAGGAGCGGGTGCAGCAGCGGGAGCAGGAGCGGGTGCAGCAGCGGGAGCAGGAGCGGGTGCAGCAGCGGGAGCAGGAGCGGGTGCAGCAGCGGGAGCAGGAGCGGGTGCAGCAGCGGGAGCAGGAGCGGGTGCAGCAGCGGGAGCAGGAGCGGGTGCAGCAGCGGGAGCAGGAGCGGGTGCAGCAGCGGGAGCAGGAGCGGGTGCAGCAGCGGGAGCAGGAGCGGGTGCAGCAGCGGGAGCAGGAGCGGGTGCAGCAGCGGGAGCAGGAGCGGGTGCAGCAGCGGGAGCAGGAGCGGGTGCAGCAGCGGGAGCAGGAGCGGGTGCAGCAGCGGGAGCAGGAGCGGGTGCAGCAGCGGGAGCAGGAGCGGGTGCAGCAGCGGGAGCAGGAGCGGGTGCAGCAGCGGGAGCAGGAGCGGGTGCAGCAGCGGGAGCAGGAGCGGGTGCAGCAGCGGGAGCAGGAGCGGGTGCAGCAGCGGGAGCAGGAGCGGGTGCAGCAGCGGGAGCAGGAGCGGGTGCAGCAGCGGGAGCAGGAGCGGGTGCAGCAGCGGGAGCAGGAGCGGGTGCAGCAGCGGGAGCAGGAGCGGGTGCAGCAGCGGGAGCAGGAGCGGGTGCAGCAGCGGGAGCAGGAGCGGGTGCAGCAGCGGGAGCAGGAGCGGGTGCAGCAGCGGGAGCAGGAGCGGGTGCAGCAGCGGGAGCAGGAGCGGGTGCAGCAGCGGGAGCAGGAGCGGGTGCAGCAGCGGGAGCAGGAGCGGGTGCAGCAGCGGGAGCAGGAGCGGGTGCAGCAGCGGGAGCAGGAGCGGGTGCAGCAGCGGGAGCAGGAGCGGGTGCAGCAGCGGGAGCAGGAGCGGGTGCAGCAGCGGGAGCAGGAGCGGGTGCAGCAGCGGGAGCAGGAGCGGGTGCAGCAGCGGGAGCAGGAGCGGGTGCAGCAGCGGGAGCAGGAGCGGGTGCAGCAGCGGGAGCAGGAGCGGGTGCAGCAGCGGGAGCAGGAGCGGGTGCAGCAGCGGGAGCAGGAGCGGGTGCAGCAGCGGGAGCAGGAGCGGGTGCAGCAGCGGGAGCAGGAGCGGGTGCAGCAGCGGGAGCAGGAGCGGGTGCAGCAGCGGGAGCAGGAGCGGGTGCAGCAGCGGGAGCAGGAGCGGGTGCAGCAGCGGGAGCAGGAGCGGGTGCAGCAGCGGGAGCAGGAGCGGGTGCAGCAGCGGGAGCAGGAGCGGGTGCAGCAGCGGGAGCAGGAGCGGGTGCAGCAGCGGGAGCAGGAGCGGGTGCAGCAGCGGGAGCAGGAGCGGGTGCAGCAGCGGGAGCAGGAGCGGGTGCAGCAGCGGGAGCAGGAGCGGGTGCAGCAGCGGGAGCAGGAGCGGGTGCAGCAGCGGGAGCAGGAGCGGGTGCAGCAGCGGGAGCAGGAGCGGGTGCAGCAGCGGGAGCAGGAGCGGGTGCAGCAGCGGGAGCAGGAGCGGGTGCAGCAGCGGGAGCAGGAGCGGGTGCAGCAGCGGGAGCAGGAGCGGGTGCAGCAGCGGGAGCAGGAGCGGGTGCAGCAGCGGGAGCAGGAGCGGGTGCAGCAGCGGGAGCAGGAGCGGGTGCAGCAGCGGGAGCAGGAGCGGGTGCAGCAGCGGGAGCAGGAGCGGGTGCAGCAGCGGGAGCAGGAGCGGGTGCAGCAGCGGGAGCAGGAGCGGGTGCAGCAGCGGGAGCAGGAGCGGGTGCAGCAGCGGGAGCAGGAGCGGGTGCAGCAGCGGGAGCAGGAGCGGGTGCAGCAGCGGGAGCAGGAGCGGGTGCAGCAGCGGGAGCAGGAGCGGGTGCAGCAGCGGGAGCAGGAGCGGGTGCAGCAGCGGGAGCAGGAGCGGGTGCAGCAGCGGGAGCAGGAGCGGGTGCAGCAGCGGGAGCAGGAGCGGGTGCAGCAGCGGGAGCAGGAGCGGGTGCAGCAGCGGGAGCAGGAGCGGGTGCAGCAGCGGGAGCAGGAGCGGGTGCAGCAGCGGGAGCAGGAGCGGGTGCAGCAGCGGGAGCAGGAGCGGGTGCAGCAGCGGGAGCAGGAGCGGGTGCAGCAGCGGGAGCAGGAGCGGGTGCAGCAGCGGGAGCAGGAGCGGGTGCAGCAGCGGGAGCAGGAGCGGGTGCAGCAGCGGGAGCAGGAGCGGGTGCAGCAGCGGGAGCAGGAGCGGGTGCAGCAGCGGGAGCAGGAGCGGGTGCAGCAGCGGAGTGTCTATTTTATTAGAACTTCTCTAAACTAATAATATCATGATTTTGATATTTTTAATTAAAAATTAATTTATAAAAACTTAGTTTCTTTGACAAAACAAACAAACTTAGTTTGATCTAAAAACTAATTTAGGACAAAAACTTCTTATTTATTAAGTTATTAATTTTCATACATAAAAATTACAAAACTTATTACGTATCTATTTTTAATTATTTTACAGTAATTTAATTTCAATTATATATTCAAAATCCCTTTTTATTGTTTTTATGTTTAGAACTTTAATATTTACTTAAAATAACCATTTAAATCTTTATAATGAAACAATACTTGTATGTAATATAAAATATATCATGCCTTTTAACAAAAAAAAAACTAAAATTTATTTCGAAAATATATATATGCAAATTCTAAAGGCAGACTAGAGTTTTTTTACGTTTGGCCTCCACCATTGTCTAATTGAATTTTGGAAAAACAAAACTCAAAATTATATATTTTGGAAGTGGAAATAATAAAGCTGGGTGTCACACTAGTCAAATCAAACACCCTTAAATTTAAATGGGTAACTTTAATTTAAATGGTTATTTTCATGGGTAAAACAAATTTAAATGGTTAGCCTTTTTTGTTAAATTTAGAAACATTACACAACAGGATGAAAAAGTTAGTTATGTGAAGATTACTTAAAATTATTTAGTGTAATTGTTTATAATTTTCTATGCATGACCACATTCGTTGAGAATGGTGGGTGGATGTTAGGTACAATTTATTAATGTAACTCTTTATAAAACAACAAAATAGTAGTTTTTTTTTTTGCACAACAAAATAGTAGATTCTGATGCATTCTTTTGCTATTATTATAATAAAATAAACAAATAAAAGAGAGAAAGATAGAAAATTGATGAGAACCATTTCTATTTTGAGAAACTATCTGTTGAAATTTTTTACCCTCACTTGTTTTATTAGTATTTGTTAATCAGGAACATCACTTTCACTGACGACTCACAAAAGCATATGATACATCCTCACATCCCAGTACACGTTATTTTCGTCAAAAGTAACGGACTTATAAACTAAAACGCTTTAGAAAGGAAAGAAAGTCTGTTACCACAAGATTTGTAGTAACAAGCGCTTAATCCATAATATTTAATAACTATATTATTTTTTGAAAATTTGTATGAATAATTTTAAGAATCCAAATATATAACCTTTCATGATAATTTATGTATTCAAATCAAAAATTTCGAAATCATTTTTCAAATATTATATCCTTATCTATTCAGCAGCTATTGCACTACAACAAAACATAGTGAATTCTAACCAATTTTCTGACCACATAAATTGGTCAAATATGTTTCCGACCATAAAATAACCATTTAATGACGATTAGAATAAGTGGACAAAAAGTGGTCGGAAATTACCACAAACAAAACTGGTTAAAAATTGGTTGTGATTAAATTTTGACCACTATACGATCGTCAGAATTTGTGCCCAATTTTGACCACTTTAGGAGAAAATATATACACGATCAATTACAGCGTAAATTAATTCGCTTTGTTAGAGTTAATTTGGTCTGCATAGTTATTTATGTTCCAATGTGCCAAATGAATTTAACTGAGTGTCAGTAAATTGTAACTGCCGAAGCCTTTGTTTCAAATATAGAAAGATTCTATATGGTGAAAAAAGTTATATGAGTAAAAATAACTAGTTGAAGCAATTTGCATAGAACACTCTCTGTATATAAACATATATTAAACGAGTGAGGGTTGTAATCAAACCAACAAAACATATACTTAATATTTTTTTCTTAAGAAAGAGAGAATGTTAACGCACAAATCTGGGAAGCTTGAGATACAATCTCCAGCAGACGAATTCATCAAATATTTTATCAGAAAGAAAAGTCATGTTTCATTCTTTTATGCTGCTGGTAAATGATAAACTCTTCCAGCTTTCATTTCATATTCTCTTGATCATCAATTAATTGCTATATATGTTTGACTGTAGAGGACTTGAAGTTCGAAATTTTGTCGGCGGATATTGCGAGCAGAACCGTTACCGTGACCATACTTGGGACCTTAATTTCAAAAAGCTACAAAATGGTCAAAGCAACATTCACCGTCGCTCCTAGGGAGGAAGACATTACAAAAAGCTGCCTGGAGTACACCTTCGAGTTCAACGAGATTAACAATTACATCGGAATAACAGTGATCGTCGAATCTCTACTCACGTACATCTTAATAAGCGATGGCAATAATATTAATGGTGATAATTTTAAGTACAACTCCTTCGACGCTGGGTATCCGGCGGAAGAATGCTTTAAACGTTACGTCAACGAATTTAGCGATGATGGTAAACTTTTCTGCTTAGTTTTCTTCATATTTCTATTTTCAAACCCTAACTTTTTTATGCTCACCAAAAGATGACGTGCGCATGGAGAACGCGAATAATCAGAAAAGGATATTTACGGTGAGTTTCAGGAACGCTCCTAACTTGGCGGACGATATGTACGATGATGATGAAAGTATTTTCCAGATGATGGAAGTAACCGTCACTATCACCCCTAAGAAAGGTGATAACAACCGTAGCTGCGTGAAATGGACCATCAAGGTCGAGAAGGTTGATGATAACGAGGAAGAATCAGGCGTCTTTCTCATAACAGCCGATCATATCCGTGAGACTATTATGTTTGCAATTAAGACTCTTTAAAAATGTTATAGATCGAAAGGTTCATCTACATATAGGGCCGTCTAAATAAGTGGCACGTATATCTATTTATATGTCTATGTTGCCTGAATTTCTTATAACAGTTTGTATTTGGGGATGGATGACCTTACGCTCGATGAATAATATATCGATATTTTCATATTTCTGATGGACGGACCAATGATTATAATACATCAAAAAGGCTAATTCAATATATCGATTTGCATATTATTGTTGCTTGTTGGACTGTTGGTTTATCATTGACCAAACGTATAAGAATCGAGAATCTTAAATACATCAGAAAAAATAAATTTGAAATGCAGATACAAGCAAGTTCCCATATACAGGCAAATTAAATAATAGATAGTTTTTAACCGAAGAGACATTGATAATTGGTAGAGTATCTATCATCCATAACTTTTTTCTTGACAAATGACCGAAAAAATAAAAGTTAAGTAATATATATTTAGTAACAAGACTTAATTAAATTTGTTATTACTCACGACCATGATTAGCGTAAAGAGAAAGAGAAGAGCTTTTATGGTAGAGGAAGAAGACGAAGAAGCTCCGGAGGATGATTATAATAGTTATAGGTTAGCTTGTCTAACAAATTTACTGCATACCGCCGTCGATTAGCGTTTATCTTTCAATCCAAAGGTCGTTTTTTCGACTCCGACTATTGGCGTTGTTTTTAATTTTATCTAAAACACGAACACTAAAAAAGATAGCGAACAGTAAGCTCGTACTCGGGTGAAAGATATCAAAAAAGCTAATTTAATATATCGATATGCATATTATTGTTGGACTGGTGGTTTATCATTGACCAAAAAACAAAACCAAAAGTAAAAGAATCGAGAATCTTAGATACATCAGAAAAAGTTGAAATGCATATACAACAAGCAAGTTCCAAATAATGGCAAATTAAATTATATACAGTTTTTAACCGAAGAGACATTGATAACTGGGTAGTATAGCCACCATCCGTAATTTTTTTCTTGACAAATTAACAAATAAATTAAAAGTTAAGTAATAGATATTTAATTAGTAACGGGACTTAATTAAATTTAAATGGGTAACTTTAAATTTAAGTTGTTATTTTAATGGGTAAAACAAATTAAATGCTTAACTTCTTGTTAAGTTTAGAAAAATTACATATACAGGATGAAAAAGTTAGATGGGTAAAGATTACTTAAAATTAATTAATGTAATTGTTCATAATTATCTATGCATAACCACATATTCGTTGAGAATGGTGGATTGACCGTGTATGTTAGGTACAAAAAGTTAGTAAATAAAATTAGTTGAAGCAATTTGCATAGAACGCTCTCTATATAAACACATATTCATCGAGAGAGGGCTGTAATCAAACCCACAAAACATATACTTCATACTTGATAATTTTTTCTTAAGAAAGAGAGAATGTTAACGCACAAATCTGGGAAGCGTTACTTAGTTTCTCCGGCAGAAGAATTCATCAAATATTTTATCAGAAAGAAAAGCCATGTTTCATTCTTTTATGCTGCCGGTAAATGTTTAACTCTTCCAACTTTCATTTCATATTTTCCTTGGTCATCAATTAATTGATATGTTTGAATGTAGAGGAATTGAGGTTCGAAATCGTGTCGGATGATGATGTTGCGAAGAGAACAGTTACCATCAGCATACTTGGGACCCTAATTTCAGAAGGCTACAAAACGGTCAAAGCAAGAATCACCGTCACTCCTAGGGAGGAAGACATTACAAAAAGCTGCTTGGAGTACACCTTCGAGTTCGACAAGATTAAAAATCACATCAGAAAAACTGAGATCGTCGAATCTCTACTCACGTACATCGATATAAGCGATACCAATAATAACAGAAGTGATGATAATTTTAAGTACAACTCCTTTGACGCTGGGTATCCGGCGGAAGAATACTTCAAACGTAAAGTCAAAGCATTTAAAGAAGATGATGGTAAACTTTTCTACTAATTCATTTACTTCATATTTATAGATTCACACCCTAACTTTTTTCTATGTTCACCAAAAGATGACGTGACGGTGGGGGATGTGAATAGGAAAAATAAGAGATTTACGGTGAGTTTCATCAGCGCTCCTTTCTTGTCGGATTCTTACGAAGACGGAAGTATTTTCCAGAGTATGGAAGTAGCCATCACTATTACTCCTAAGAAAGATGATAACAGCCGTAGCCGCGTGAAATGGACCATCAAGGTCGAGAAGTTTGATTATAGCAAGGAACAAGCAGACTTCTTTCTCATAGCAGCCGATCATATCCGTGAGACTATTATGGCTGCATAGAGTTAAGCTTCGTAAATAAATGTTATAAATCGAAAAGTTCATCTACATATAGGACCGTCTAAATAAAGTGGCACCTATATCTATTTATATGTCTATGTTGCATGAATTTCTTATAACAGTTGGTATCTGGGGATGCATGGACGTTGTATGCTCGATGAATAATATATTGATATTTGCATATTTCTGTTAGACGGACCAATGATTATAATACATCAAAAAGGCTAATTTAATATGTCGATTTGCATATTATTGTTGGACTGGTGGTTTATCATTAACCAAAAAACAAAAGCAAAAGCAAAAGAAAAATATTTTAACCAAAGAGATATTGATAATTGGTAGTAGCTATCATCCGTTACCTTTTTCTTGACAAATTAACAAATTAATTAAATGTTAAGTAATAGATATTTAGTAACAAGACTTTTTTTTTTTGAAACAATAACAAGACTTAATTAAATTTATTATTACTAAATGTATGAATTCATTTCGAAATGTTGTTCAAGACATTGGTTTAATTAACGATTGGTAAGTTGAGTGACGTGATAAGTTTCTGATATTTTTTCATTAATCACAATCACTTTCAATATATCATCAGATTATACACACTCATTTTTACTAACAAACTGCAATCAATTACGTAAGGTTCTAATTAGTTGCTACATTAAGGAGATGTAATCAATTGAGTCTGGAAAAAGAAACTTTGGTGAATCATGAAGTGGAGCAGTTAGAGCATCTCCAATGGTGTTACCCACCATTGGAGTCCTTAGCCATATTTTAATATTTTTTTTTCTTTTCTGAATAGTTAAGGACTTTGATCCTAATTATATGTCCAATGGTGTTACTACTATGAAGTCCTTATAATTTTTTTTTTTTTTTTAAGAAATTAAAAATTATGAAAGTTGCAAAACATTAAAATTGAAAATTCATTTATTGAATGATTAAATGCAAACATACAATAATTATTCATCTTCATCATTACCAAACTTGTTCCAAATATTTTCTACCAAATCATTTTTCAATCGTTCATGTAACTGCCTATCACGAAGATGAGTCCGTATAAGAAGCATATTAGCGAGATTTGGAGGCATCTCGGAAGTATTGGGTGCATCCACATTCGAACTTCTGGTCGAGGTTCCTTCTTCAAATTCAGATGTATCATACTGAGTGTATCCATTGCGTTCATTTTCTACTACCATATTGTGAAGTATGATACATGTTCGCATAACCATCCCTATCTGTTTCTTGTCCCACAAAATAGCCGGGTTTTTCACTATTGCAAATCGAGATTGCAATACTCCAAAAGCCCGCTCCACATCTTTTCGGGTTGATTCTTGAACTTTAGCAAATAACTCTGCTTTAGGACCTTGAGGAAGTGAGATAGATTGGATAAATGTTGACCATTTTGGATATATACCGTCAGTGAGGTAGTACGCCATATCATATTGGTGTCCGTTGACCACGTATTGTACCCTTGGAGCTCGACCTTGTAAAATGTCATCAAAAATAGGTGACCGATCGAAGACGTTAATATCGTTTAAGGTACCTGGTGGACCAAAAAAAGCGTGTCATATCCAAAGATCTTGTGAAGCGACAGCCTCCAGATACCTGTCATAAGCGATTCAGCAAAAGTTAATGTATATATCCATTTATAGTAAGTAGATTGGATGAACACAAACTTTCATCTCTGTTGGAGAATAATCAACTTAAATCTCTTTTGCAATATTAGTTATTTTATCTCGTCTAAAATTCCATTATATTAACCTTTACATTACATGCATTTAATTGATTTATCATTTTTTTTAACACACTTTGATTTATCATTTAATTCATATTTCTCGATCAAATTTAAACCCCTGAGGACCAGCTCTGATATCTTGAGGAACTCCATGACGCTCAAATTAGCAACCATCATTAACTATAATGAAGACGGTGACGCTAGCCACGTGAATGGACCGCGGAGTTTGGGAAATTTACCGATGACAACCATGACCCACACCTATCATCAACACCGCTGTTTTTTCTTAACTATCATCAACACCGCTGTTTATCTCTTAAAGAAGATCGATGGCATGCTTTTTAAATAAACTTATTCTACTTGATTGTAAGGTTCATTTATATGCATATTAAAATGTCTACATAAAGTGGCATACTATTGTGAGAATAGATAGATATGGTGTAAGAGATTTGTACAAACAGAGTATGGGCGATTTAGATGAAAGGGAATGTGAGAGATTAAGTGAGAATGTGCAAGAGTAAGTGAGACTGAGAGAATGAGTGAGAATAAGAGAGTATGAAAGTGTTCTTGAGAGTATTTCGTGAGAGTTGAGTAACCAGAGAGTATTAGAGAGTAAAAGAGACTTAGAGAGATTGTTGTAACATAGAATGGTGAAGAAAGAGAACTCCTCTCACTTGGTTTTGAAATAGGTACAATGGGGTGGCTTTATAGCCTTACAACAAGACAAACAAAACAATAAACACATACTATCTTAGGGAATGAATGGGGAATTGGAAGAGGCCAAGAGGATATGGACAAGGAGAGACACAACCAGATGAGGAGAAAGGGACAGAAGAGAAGATGGCACAGTCTGCTTGAGTGAAAGTGACATGAGTAAGGTCATTCTTCATGGTTGGATAGTGATAAGTCTAGTTGCTTCTCCAAGCTCTCATGTGACTTCTTCTTGTCCAATTCTGACAAGAATTAAACCTTCGCATCCAAACTTAGTTTACTTGAAGCTTAAACTTTTTTGGGGACTTTGGATTCAGCTGTCCACAATTCAACTGTCCATGATTCAAGTGTCCACGATTTGACTGTCCATGATCCAGCTTCTACAATAGATCATTGGCTTCTCTTGATGAACTCTCCTTTGATCTTGAACTAACTCATTTCCTCTGGTTATTCTCTTCTTCATTTCAACAACTATATCTATATTTATTGCAGTATATGCACGTAGCTCTTATAAATGTTTGACATCCGGGGACCGGGGATGTATGGATTCGTAAAACTATGAATAATATATCAATTGGCATATTATTGTTGGATCAATGGTTATATAATATTTCACAAAATGGTGGAATTAATCCGTAATTCATTAAATTGGTTACTGAGATATGCAGAATAGCAATAGCAACTCCTTGTTTAGTTACGATTTTGTAAGACAAGAGAAACTATGAGAAGATTACTTGTTATTCACATATTGTTACGTACAGGGTTATATACACGAGTCATCGACACAAGATAACTACAAATCTCCTCGTTCTTATCTCTAACTATTGTAACAACAATATTCTCTGCAATATACTCTTCTACGGATATATCGGTTCTAGACTTCTAGAACCTTAACAGATTCACATATATTTCATATTTGTACCTTTAAAATATCATTGAGAAATTCATTATCGTGTTGAGAAACTATAGATTTATTGTTGATCTTAAGAAACTAAACTAATTGCCTGATCAATAAGTTACTCCACAAAGATCTTGCTCAGGATTTGAAGCCAAGTGTCTGTGATCTTGATGGCTTGTGTGTTGCCTTTTTGTGAATAGGAATGTTTTCATTGACAAAATGTATATTTTATCTTTTAAAACAAAAATCAATTAACAATTCTGTGAGTGACAAGTGGCATTTAAAAAAATTTAAACTGTTTTTACTCTTGAATAATTTTTAGAAAAAATTCGTCGGATAAAAAATGTCTTCAATTTTCATATATTATATTTTTCAGTTTTTTTCAGCAAAATTGTTCTTCCACTAACTCTATTCTCCCAAGATCTCCACTTTTTATACATTTAAATGAGCTGATAGCTCCCATTTTAAAAGAGTAAAGAAAAATTGTTTTAATTTGATTGGTTAATGATTTTCAGTTTTTATTTATTTTAATCTTTTTTAAAATATAATTCTTTAACGACATAATATACATTGCCAAACAGCTCAAATAATATTATACATAACAATAAATCTTAAGAAAATTTATGGTTATTGTCAAACAAACACAATTAGAAGCTAAATAGGTCAACGAAACCCATGGCCTCACAATGCCGGAGAATCCACCAAAGTCAGAGAATGATGAAATTTCATATACATCTACGATGAAAACGTGGTAAATGTAAGGGTTTCAAGAAGATAAGTTCTTTTTTTTTTAGCAACAGAAGATAAGTTCTTAAAAGATTTTATTACAGTAGTTAGTTTTGACAATCTATTTTCTGTAACGAATGATTTTAAAACAAATCATTTTTTATAATTTTTATATAAATTACCTTTTCAGTTTATGGTTTTGGATTTCGTTTGAATTCACAACAGTTAGTTCTATTCATACAAGTTTATTTTGTTCAATCATTGATTTTTGTTAATCATACAATTTATATGCAAGTTACGTTCCGAAAGAGTAAGAATAGGAGACTTATAAAGTAACGTCATCTTTTTTTGTGTGGTCATAAACGGATTAAGAAATTAGAGTATTCTTGATAAAGAAGATAATGAATAGAAGAAGAAGACATTTGTTTCTTCAGAAGAAAGACAATAAAAGATTCTTTGATTTATTTTCCAAATTACATTTAAAATAATAACGATAGTTTTCATTATACTACCAAATATGGTCCACCGAAAGTAGACAAGTTTCAAAATATTGCAGATTTCCATAATTATTATATATTTGGTGTCCATATACGTCCAATTTTTCACCTTCTCCAAATTTCTCTTTTTGTTACGTCTTTTTAGAATGATACAAAATTAATATTTCGAGATATTTTCGACGTTTATCAGACTCAAGTTATTAAACTAAATGTTAATACTGAAAGAGATGGCTTAATAGATTCAGAAAAAAAAAAAATTAGTTATGCGTTTGGGAAGGAGTCCTAAAGCGGTAATCAAGACCACCCACATGGTCTCAGAACAAAGGAGAGAGGATTGCGAACAAAGAGAACTTCAGCCCAACAAAAGCAGTTGATGCCGTCATATGTGCTCCGGTCCGAAGAATGAGCCTCAATGAAAACACTAATTGATGCCGAGGAAAAAAGTTACAAATCATGTTGGTTTAAGACGAACAAATCGAGGATAGAGGAGCTGGCGAGGATGACAATAAAAACAACAGAGTTATCACTAAACTCTATCGGGTTTTGAATCTAAAGAAAGAATGCAGGTATCGACTTATTGGAGAGTCGTGTTTACAATGATGTGTCTCGTGTTTGAAATGGGTCGGGTACGTTTTGACAAGTCCAAGCAAATGTAAGGTGTTGCACCTAGAAATCCAAGGCATCACCGTTCATGATGAGTTTGTCTTCGGTTCTAGGTTTACCTCTTAGCATAACATTTCACCAATCAATAGTATTTTGTTATTTCATATTTCATATCTTTTAATAAAAAAAACAAAGTATTTGCCAAGTTATATTATGTTTTAAAATAAAAAAGTAAAAATAAATAACAATTAGTAGTAGTTGCAAAAAAATATTTTTTAAAGAAATATTTATGACCCTGTCAGCAAAACACTAAATCCTAAACCATAAATAATAAATCCTAAACCTTTGGATAAACTCTAAACCCTTGGGTAAACCATAATATAATTTTTAAAAATTTATTTTTACCTTTTCATTTTAAAAACATAATATAACTTGCTAAATAAATATATAGAAAATGAAAAACAAAATAGTACTGGTTGTTTGAACCTACATTTTCAAGAAAAACTCATTCATGATGACTTATTGGCATTCAAATTGGGAAGTATCGATGTGATTTTAGGATGCAGGTGGCTGGAAACACTGGTAAACGTAAGTATCAATTCAAAATTGCACATTTTATATGCTTTCACAGATGCCATGTAATATGTTTTTCTTTTTTAGAACTTTATGTGGTACATAATTATGGTTCCCCTTATATGCGTTTGCATCTAAACAAAATTATTATGGGAAAATTGTTTTTTTAGAGCAAAAAAATGATAAATATGTCCCTTTAAACTAATCTCATATACTTTATGTCCCATTAAGCTAATTATTTTCAAAATGGTAATAATGCCCTTAAAATTGTAATTTTTAAATATAATAAATAATGGGTTTGATCAAGCGGGATCGATCGATCCGAAATTACAAGGTCGAACGGATCGATCGATTCTGATCATTATGCAGAACAAAAAAACGTGGAGCATATGACCTGGTCCATTTCACTCGATCGGCAAAGGTCGATTACATACAGATCGACCGATCTCGAATTATAGACCGATCGATCACGTGCCCAGCTAAGTACTCCAAATCGATTTTCTGGTTTTTTCGGTTATATCCGGTTTGATTCTCACTTGATTTGAACCGACCAAACACGATTTCAACTCTTTAAACTTGATTTCCTTGGGATGAAACCCATAATTTCTCATCTCATTCACGAACAAAGGGAGAGAAAATCAAAGTCTCAAGTTCATAAACCCTAACTAACTCAATTTCACACTGATTTGGACGATAATGTAAAACATTTTGTGAACAATCAATGGAATATAGAAAACGGCGTGAAAAGAAGGTTACCACGTTTTTTTCTTTTTTTTTTGTTTTTTTTTAAATCGATTTTTAAAAAATATGAAAGTGAATATTCCCAAATATTTTGTTTCCATATTTTTAGGAACTGATTTTTTATCCGTAGAATACATCTAGTTTGTAGAAATCGGTTTCTACAGGTTTTTAGAATTATAGTAATGTGTAGATTTTGAATTTTACATGTTTTATATTTACAGTAAATCTGTAGATGTCGGTTTCTACGTGTTTTAGATTTATATTAATATGTAGATTTTGATTTCTAAAGATTTTTGATCGGTAGTTTAAGCGCAGAATGTGTATTCTATATATTTTTAGAATACTCTTATTTACGTATATCACGTATTCTAAGCATTGTAGATTCAATGAAAAAATAGATTTTGTTTTCTATCTCGTATAATGTCATTTCTACTTTATTTAGAACAGAATCTGAAAATTATGATTTAAACATTTTTAGAACTGAAAAATTCCACTAGGTTCATATAGGTATTTTATCAATAGTTACTATTTTCCAATTTTTTTTTGTTTATAAAACTATTTATTAAATTTATTTTCAAAAATATTAAATGGTATTATAGGCAAAAATGACACAAAATAGATATTAGTCTAAAAGGACATAGTTATCATTTTTTTGCTCTAAAAAAACAATTTTCCCTATTATTTATATGTGATGCATTCATGTGAAGAGATAGTAATATTTATTTATTTTTTATGTTTTTAAAACATTTTCTTGCATTAATATAAAAGATGAAAGGTAGCAAAAGTGGCAAAGTCCACTCTAATACAAACTTAATTAGAAACCCATTGGAACCTAATACCCTTCTATTTGTGAAAACCCAAGCCCAGAACAAGCAACTATCCTAATAACTAGAAACAGAAGTAACGAGGAAGGGGAAAAGAAATATCGAACCCTAGTTAGAATCCAACAAGATAGACTCAGGAGAATGGGAAACACGATCACTAAGGGAACATAGTGAACCATAGTTGGAGGAGATCACTGGCCAGCGTGTTTTGTTAGGGTCTAAGGGCGGAGATTCTGTTCTTGATTATCGAGGAGATTTTCTTGATCAGAAGACCAGGAGGCCGATGAGTTCCTATATGGAGTCGATCATTATGTTCCCACCAGAGAGTATAGATCGTGGCTTGCCAAGTGACGGTGAAGAGGAATTTGATGTTTTGGTTCCCCGAATGGGCCATGAGGGATTGAGCTACATCGCTCCATGAGGTCGAGGGAGAGGTGATACCGAAGCTTGTTGAGAAGTGGTTCTAGACGGTAGCAGAGAATGAGCAGGAGAAGAAGAGATGGTCGCGCGATTCATTCCCTTGGTTGCAGAGCAAGCATAGTGGGTCCACTTGTAATCCCCAAGTTATTAACCGGTCTCTTGTAGGACTTCGGTTTAGTAGCATCAACCAAGCTAGAGTCTAGTGCTTTGGAATACCTCTTTTGATCCAGATGAGAGGGCGCCACGGGACGGTCGGGGTGGTTGGGAGAAGGCAGTTATACACGTGGGAGGATGAGAATGATCTCATGTTTCTTCCATTATTAATCCAATATGGAGAGCTAGGTGCATTAGTGAGGGTGATGGTGGTTAGATAGGTGAGGAGTTCTTCCATTTCACTTGACCTTGCCGAATGGATTAGCCAACCTCCATCTCTCCAGACATCAGCAACTGAGGCGTCGAGATGGATTCCAGTAAGTCACGGTCCAGTATGTCCAATGAAGTTTATGAGCTTGCCAAACTTAGTCCATGGGTCCTTCCAAAAACTGATGTTAGTGCCGTCACCAGGATCGATTTGAAACCATTGCAGAGCCGTTTGTCTCTCCTGCAGTATCTGCTTAAACAACAAGGTATGTTTCTGTCTTGGTTTCATACGCCAGAAGCTCTCATCTTTAGTGACATTATTATGAATCCAAGCCACCCATATTGATTCAGTTCTGAATAACAGGAGCCAGAGGAGTTTGATCGTGCATGTTCTGTTCGAGGTTCGAGGTTGCGAAGGCCTAAGCCCCCTTGCTTCTTCGGTAAGGTGAATATGTCCCATGCTACTCTCGCGACATATCTCCCCTCCAACGTACCTTTCCATAGGAAGGCATTACACATCTTGTCGATTGCATGGATGCATTCTTTAGGTAAGACAAACGCTCCACACCAGAAGTTTGTTATTCCTGCTATGATTGTTGAAATTAGGACTTGTCTTCCCGCAAAGGATAAGTACTTTGATGTCCAGGCACTGAGTTTTGATCTGATTTGTTGTAGCATTGGCTCACAGTTGGACATGGAGAGCTTTCTTGAATTAAGAGGAAGGCCTAGGTATCAGATTGGTAGTGACTCAACCGGGATCCCTGATGCTGCATTTATGGACTCAGTTTCCGCTTCAGTTAGGCCCGAAGGGAAGAAGCACAATTTGTCAATGCTGATGGAGAGACCAGAGAAAGCTTCAAAATCGCGAAGGACTTTGAGCACGCCTTGAAAGGAAGACAGGGAGCCATCAGTGAAAATTAGCAGATCATCTGCAAAACACAAATGGGTAAGATTCGAAGCTTGACAGTTAGGGTGATAGCCTATTTGTTTTGCTTGAGAAGCTTCATTCAGTTTTTGAGAAAGTGTGTTTATGACAATGCCAAATAGGTAAGGGGAAAGTGGATCTCCTTGACGAAGACCTCTTGTGCCATTGAAGAAGCCGTGTAGCCTCCCATTGATTCCCACCGAGAAGGTTGGGGAGGAGTAGCATGATGAGAGCCAGTGGATATACTCACTAGGTAGGTTCAGGGCGTTGAGGCATGTGAGAAGATAATCCCAGCGGACTGAATCAAAGGCTTTGGCAATATCTATTTTGAGGGTAAGCTTCTTTTGACCTCTTTGGATATGATAACCAGAGACAATTTCTGATGCTAGGAGACAATTTTCTGATAGCAATCTCCCTTGAATGAAGGCTGTTTGGTTAGGTAGGATAATGGCTGGAAGAAGGGGTTTTAGACGGGCTACTAGGAGTTTAGAGATTACTTTGTAGAGAGTGTTGCAACAAGATATTGGTCTATAGTCTTTGATGATAGAAGCTCCGGGCAATTTGGGGGAAAAGGGTGAGGATAGTAGAGTTTGTGGCTTTAGGAAGGGTTGATGTTTGAAAGAACAGGGTGATGGCGTTAATTACTTCGGGTCCTAGGATGTTCCAAGCCGCTTTGTAAAACCCCGACGTATAGCCATCGGGTCCAGGGCTTTTGTTTTCATTTAGCCGGAACATAACCTTAGTGATGTCTTCTGGTGCAGGGATCTTAGAGAGTTGAGCAGCTTGAGCAGGTGAGCACGAGAATCTATCAGACCGGATCATATTGGCAACTTGATTGATCATGGCTAGGGTTGTTCTTGGAGTTTGGGGCCCTAGGATGGTGTGGAAATGAGCTACTGCAAGGTTCCCAATAGCCTCAGGAGAGGTAGCTTCAAACCCGTTCAAACCGATCATTATGGTAATTGAATTGAATGCTTTTCGGGCTTTTGCTACTTTATGAAAGTAACTGGTGTTGAGGTCTCCTGATTTAAGCCAGTTTATGCGGGAGAGCTGCCTGAAATACTCTTCTTCCACTCTTTTTAACAGGTTCAGTTTGGCTAAGATCTCTTTTTCTGCTGCAAAATTGACTGAGTTTGGTTGTTGTAAGGAGAGTACATGCGCATCATTAAACAAACTGTTAGTCTCACTCACCTTCTTTTGTATTTTTGAAAAATTTTCTTTATTCAGGCGCTTCAATTCTCCCTTTAACTCTTTTAGCTTAACACTCAATAGATAGAGTGAGTGAATCTCATTTTCTGTGCAGATCAAAGCCTCTGCAACCATGGACAGGAAATCGGGATGGGCGGTTAGGTAGTTGAAGAATTTGAATGGTTTGGTGTCGGCTAGGGGTAGGGGGAAGTCTAGGGTGATACAACAAGGTGTGTGGTCAGAGATGTCAGGTGCGAGGAACTGAGCTAGGCTGCGGGGAAAGGAGTCAAGCCAGGCTTCATTGATGAGGGCTCTATCCAGTTTCTTGGCAATAGGATCTTCAGGACATTTATTTGACCAAGTGAATATGGCTCCATGGTATCGGAGATCTCTTATTTCGAGTTGACTGAGGCAGGAGTTGAAAACTGACATGGAAGGAGTGATAGTTGAGACAGAGGGGTCAGAGTGCTCTGCTGGGTGAGTTATCTCATTAAAATCACCACCAACTATCCAGGATTGATCAACCAGGGACAAAGACGATTGAATGTCCAACAATTCGATCCACATGTCATTTCTCTCTTCAGCCGTGTTAGCAGCGTATACAGCTGTGAAGAACAGAGTGTCTGCAGTAAGATTATCCACTCGACAGGTCATATATTGTCTTGATTGGTGAATGATGGTAACATTGATATGAGGTTTCCAAACGAAAATGATCCGACCATCTGGGTCAGAGAGATGGTTTGAAGCGTAGGACCAGTTTGGACATAGGGAGTTCATAATAGAAGGTAAAAAGGGTTCCTTAATATGGGTTTATAATATAGCTCCTATACTAATATGGTGGGAAGAAAGCCACCTCCTAAAGTTAATATGTTTATCCAATGTATTTATACCTCTAACATTCCACAAAAATAGGTTTTCTGACATAAAAAAGGTTTATTGGGTTGGTTTCACTCCTACAGGTAGGAGAGATCCCTCTGAGGGGAGAGTAGGGGAAGACGACCCTTCCGGATCAAGACAAGCAAAGGGATTAACGGATAGGAGAAATTTAGACTCGGTGGAGAATTGAGGGAGGACTTTTTTAGTAGTGTTGGTTTTCACTGGTCGAGGGTGATGGATGGCTGGGAGGGCAAGAAGGTGGGTAATTTTTGAAGGTTGATGGAAAGGGGTTTCATGGTTGAAAGGGAGAAAATAGGTGTCAGGGGAAGTGGGAGAGCTTAGGAGGGGGTCGCTAGGTTGGGAGGATATGGAAGGGGAGGGAGGTCTAGGGGAGGAGGGGGGGAGAAGTAATAGAGCCATCTGGTTCCAATGAGATAGGAGCAGCAGTTTGGACAGATCTTTGAAGAGGTTTTAACAGCTAGATGAGGAGAAGAGTCCAAACTGATAGGGACCTCAGGCGGGGTGACATAAGGAGTGGAACCTTGATCAGATATTGGGTCAGGAGTTTCTACCACGGGTGGTACCAGTTCTGAATTAACATGAAGACTTTCCTCTGGAACGATGGTTGGAGTAGCTGAGGATGTTTGATCAGGAGAGGATTTATCAGGAACTTTGGAATTGTTTTTTGATTTCCATTCGGCAGAGGGACAATGGGATAGGAGATGGCCTAGTTAACCACAACATGAGCACAACGGAGGGAACCAAGGGCACTCAATTGTGACAGTGACCACTTCTCCATTGTCTCTTTCGATCTCTCCACATTTCGGTAAAGGTTTCGAACAATAAACTCTGCACTTAATATGAGCAATATTGATATTTGTCATTCTTCTGGTAAACTCATCTACTTCCAATGGATACCCTAACAGGTCTCCAACTCTGCCAAGTCCTTCCTGGGTATAGAGATCAACGGGAATGCCTTTGAAATGCGCCCATAGTGGCATGGTAGTGAACACCGGAGGCTGCATTGCGACTGAGTCTGACCATTGAGCAACATAAAAGAGCACATTGTCAATATGCCAGAATTCTTGCTCGACAATCTTTTTCCTAATTGTTGAATTAGGAATCCTGACCAGCATTGATCTGGACTCAGGTTGAAGATGGATTTCCAGCTTCATTCCTCTGCCCAAAATATGAGTTAGAACACTCTGGATATGACTAAAGGAAGGGGTCTTTCCGAGGAAAACTCCCAAGATGAAATCCTGATGAAGATCTGCTCCCTTTTTAAAAACTGAATCAGGGATTTTAATCCTAGGTATACCTTCAGGAGTAAAGGTTCGAAGCTTTTTTGAGGGTTTTTTCTGTAGATTTTTGCAGGTTTTTAGCCCAGTTTGCAGGAATAGGAGGAGGTGAGGAGTTTGCTTGCTGGATAGGGACGGCGGGTTGCGGGCTAAGGGCTTGGTGGACTAAGGGCGAGAAGGAGATAGGATCAAGGGGGTCTAAAGGACAGCTTCCTGGTGCTTCCACCATGGTAGTATCTTTATCCTTACTACCAGGAGAGTTTGAAACAAGCGTGGCAATAGGTATATTCTGCTCACTAGCAGCAGTGGAAGAAGATGAGACTGGCATAGCAGTAGTTGAAGAAGGTAGGTCTACCAATGCTGAAGAAGCAAAAGAATCAGTAGAGATCGAAGGAAGAGTCCAAGGGAAACTCATAGAAGATAATCTATTAGATGTAAAAGAGGAGCGGGGGGAAAGAGGGAGTAGGGGAGGGAAATTTGGTGAGGTCATGGGGAGGTCAGAGGAGGGGAAGCCAAAGTCCGGTGGAATGGGCGGGCGAGGCGGTAGCCGGAAGGGTTTTCCAGCCATGGTTATGGTGGTAAGGTTACAGGGGAACAAGAGTTTGCACGGAAAACGAGATGCTAGAGAGAGGAGAGAGGAGAGAGAAGAGAGAGAAGAGAGAAAAGAATTTTTTCTCGATTGTGTAAACAGAGATAGTAATATTACGAGAGGAAATGTTTTAAATGGTCTTAATTCTGAAATATCTGAAGAAGTTAAGTTATTATGTTCAATGAGATTCTCAAGAATGAAGGATTGTTCAACAAATCCTACGTAAAAATAGTCTTGAGCTCAGAACTGAGTCCTTAACCGATATCGCAATCACGACCACCCATGTGGTTCCAAAACAGAGTAAAGGGGAGCTGGAACAAGCATGACTTCTGTATAATCCAAAGAGTTAACGCCAAGTAAGGTATGTCTCCGGTCTAACGGACAAGTTTCAAAGGGTTACAAGACAAGAAAGCAAATAATTAAGTTACAAATTCTAACGGACAAGTCTCAAAGGGTTACAAGACAAGAAAGCAAAGAATCCAAAGAGTTAACGCCAAATAAGGTACGTCCCCTTTTGGTTTGATGCTAAGTTGTACCCAAGACACCAATGCCAAAGAATTAAGTTACAAATTTTAATATTTAGAAAAATATATGCTTGCACAAGGTGCGGGTTAACCATCTAGTTGCAAATTATTTGTTTCGAATAAAACTCAGAGACCCCTAAACATATTTATTCCAAAAAAAAAAGAAATCTCAAGTAGAACGAGAAGACACCAACTTCTAAAAGTCTAACGGTCATGGCGTTCAAATGTTTAAAGCTCCCTCAAATATTTTCGTCTCTCAGAGCATCTCTAAAAAAAACTCTATAATTTCAAATATAAAATTTTTTTTGCTCTCTAAACAAGAACTTTAAAATTTCAAATTTAGAATTTTAAGGAGTGAAATTTCATATTTGAAAGTTTCACAACTCAAAACTCTAAATTTGAAGTTTCATCTTTTTTATTTGCATTTTGGTTTTTATAATTAATGATGCATCTATGATTCTTAAATATTTTCTCATAATCATTTTAATCTATAAAACGTTTGTATATCATAAATTTTTCAAATTTCGTTTTATAAATTCAAAGTTTACACACAAAATTAAATAAAAAATTTAAAATAAGATTTGTAATATTTTAAAACTAGAATTAGACAACAAGAATATTACAAAAGAAAATTAATAAAAAAAAATTTAAAAAAGATACATAAAGACATAATTATTGCACAAATTTAAATATTACAACAACATTATTAGTCTAGTAAATTTTCTCCGGAACCTCTAAAATATTGTCCAAACAAATTTTTTTGTAACCGAAGATGGAGCACCTACGAAAATAATTTTATGGAATAATGTGTTATTTTGCTTGTACTTTAATATTTTATGTATTTCTGTTTATAAATTTATATTTTAGTGTAAGAATTTATTAATCAATATTACTGTGATATTTTTTTATATGTGCTAGTTTTTTATAAAGTTATATGGATTTATATTAATGATGAAAAATAAAAGAACCATAGTGTAAATTACAAATAATTTTGAAGTTAAATTTGAAGTTCTGCTTTTGGAGAAAAACACCTTGAAACTTCAAATATAAAATTTGATACTCTCACGTTCAAGTTCATCCATAAAAACAGTTGTCAGGTTTATTTCTCTATATTCATCCAAATTAATGGTAATCAGTGGTCCTCGTAAAATTTCAGTTTTATGACTCAAGATTCCTGGCATAAGAGTCCAACAAAATTTGCAAGTTATTTGTCAACAACTGTAAAGACATAATTAACAATACAAGGTATTCGTTTTCTTTCTAACATGTTTGAAAGAACAATTCCAGTTTTATTCATTTGGAATCTTTTAATCTTTTTGGTTGTGCGAGAAAAATGAGAAAATCGTACGCATTGCCTAACACACTAACACTCATGAGTCTGACCATCACAAGAAACAGGTTATGGTTTCATACAAAGAGAAAAATATAATTATTTTCCTTTTAACATACGCTTCATCCGTGAGTATTTGAAAATCTTTATTAGTAAATACATTATCTCTGTTATGTTGAGAATGCAAGAATATGATTTTATCAAACTAATATTTTCTTTTGCATCGTTTTGATTTAAATGAAATTCACATATTCATGTTTTTCTATTTTCTACAAACCAGCATGACTTTTTAAATGTTTATGTATTCTTTCATTTTAGGGTATTAGAAATGATGCATCGAGCTCACTGAGGATCAAACCAGAGCCCTGTCTAAAAGTAGAATGAACCTATCGATCTTAGATCATCTCCAACCCACCCCTTTCTATCTCTATATTTTCACCTCTATAATATTTTTTCCTAAAATAGAGAAACTCTATTATAGAGGTGAAAATGTTCTAATGTATGCCTATATAATAGAGTTCCTCTATTTATAGGGGAAAATATAGAGATATGATATTTCTACCTCTAAATATAGAGGCAAATAGTAATTTTTCTCTATATTTTCCTCTAAAATAGAAGAACTCTATTATAAAGGCATACATTGAAGCATTTTCAGCTCTATAATAGAAATCTCTATTTTAGAAGAAAATTTAGAGGTGTACATTGGAGATGCTCTTAGGTCACTCAAAGACACATTGCATTGATGATCAAACCAGACCCCAATCTAAAAGTGGAATGATCTTAGGTCTCCAGGTAAGTTTTCTAATGTAAGTACTCTTTGATATTATGCATGATCCTATCTATATTTAACCCCTGCAGTACTTTTTTATTTACTACATATGCCACTGATTTTTCAAAGATTTTGACTCTTTCATCAAGGTTATTTCCATAAATTATTTAACACACGATTTATCCCCTATTCTTGCGGCATTTTATTAATTTGGCTCCAGTAACAAGTTAATATTTGGGCTGAAAAATAAGCCTACTTTCCTAACAAATGCAGTGGTTTAGTTTTTGATTTCTGAGTTTCGAATTGCCATGGAAATCGTCGTTTGAAAAAGAAACATCGGGACACAATTTGTTTTCCTTTTCTAATTTTTTTAATGGTTGGTCATAGACCACACATATTACGTCGGTACGAATCTATTTCTTTGGGGCATTGGGGCTGATAATAATATTTGTTATATTTCCACATTATTTTCATTTGGGCCATTTCAAATATTTTGTTTTTCTTAACATCAAATACTTTGTTTATATGGACAAAAATTAAACACATGATTATGTAACCTTCCTTTTTCTCTGTATAATTTAAACTTTCATAAATTATTAGAATATGTATAATGAAAGACGTAAATCTTTTGTTAAAGAGTATATAATATTTTATTAACAAGTTAAGACAGTAAAAAATAACTGTAGAAAAAAAATTCTATACATAATAAAATTAATTGATTAGAAAAATACCACTTTAAATCCTTTCAAATATAAAGTTCAATTTTTTACACATAAATACTCATTTACAAAATAATAATAATGAAAGATGATAATTTTAAGTTTTTGAATACAAAAAAATAATATTAAAATATTAAAAACACCAAATATTTTTCAAATGTAGAATAATTTTAAGAGAAAAATAAATCTCCACTTTTCAAGTCCGGGTCAAAAAAATCTAGTTTATAGTTAATGTTACATTTTCGTCTTGAATTTGGTAATAATTTTGCCCTTGCATAGCAGGACCATAATAATACCGAGTAAACAAAGAAAGTTCTTAAGCTATGGAAACTACTTCACAGCCTCTGAAAACTACAACTCATCTTATAACTACGACTCATCGACACAAATGCAACCTACAAAGACATGGAAAATACCCGTAACAGCATTTCACTTCAACAAAACAATAAAAAGAAGCTTCCTTTGATTGTATTTCTTGAAATTTTATCTCTAGAAAGAGGTATGTATACAAAGAGAGAACACAAACATGTTAACTGATAACATTACAAAACATGTATCTTATGTTCCACGCACTCTCTCTCTCTATTGATCCCAATAGTTTCTCAGCTGCGACATGTGAAGGAGAAGCTCGTCTCTGCCCAAACCAGACACACTACTCGTCAAAATCCAAGGAGGGTGCTGTTTGAAATTCTCTCTAATGATCTGTTGAAAAGCTTTAATGTTCTCATCAGGTCTCTTCCCTTTCGCCGCCTTCATTTTATCACACTTAGTAAACACAAAAGTCAACGGTACCTGATCATCACAACTACAAACAATCAAAGAGAAACTCCTCAAGAAAAAGAAAAAAAGCATACACAATACTGAGAATATGTAACATACATTGTTGCGACCGAGCCAATTCGCACAATCAAGATCAATCTTCTGAGGAGGAACACTTGCATCAATCAGAAGAAGCACACAAACAAGTGTGTCTCTATTCAAGAAGTAACCTTTAGTAAACGCAGACCAATCCGTCTTCACAGCATCTGACACTTTAGCAAACCCATAACCAGGCAAATCCACAATGTACCAACTCTTATTCACCAAGAAGTGATTGATAAGCTGAGTCTTTCCTGTTTGTTTTTTTCCAAATTAAAAATAAATAAAAATCAAAACTTTCAAGATAAAGGTCGAGTCTTGAATCAAGAACCAAGAACCAAGAAGCAGACCAGGTTTCTTGGAAGTGAGAGCGACTTCTTTTTTACGGACCAAACAGTTGATAAGCGATGATTTTCCGACATTGGAACGACCCAAGATGGCAATCTCGGGAAGGTCGTCTTTAGGACAGTCTCGAGCACGAGCGCTGCTCTTGACGAACTCGACTTGTTTGATCTGGGAGTGGCCCGCGAAAGGTCCGATTACGATGTTGGAGCCCGGAAGCACCATATCATCTGTTAACTCCTCGATTTCGACGCCGGGAGGTATGAACAGGACGGAGCGAGCGAATCTGGCTTCGTCGGAGATGGAACGGGTCGTGGGGAGAGAGCAAGATGTGATTCGTGGGGTAGAGATGAGATTCGGAGTACGGAAGAATCGGGTTGTGTGTAGGAGTTTGTGTGATTGGAAGTGTGAAGGTCGTAAAGGAGCGAGATTTATCGTTAAGAATCGACATCGGAGTATCACCATTTTTTTTGGGGTTGCAGAGATGTTTGGAGATAGGGTTTTTGAGTTTTAAGACCAGACAGAGGTTCCTGCTGTTTCAGACGGAGGCTTTCATTTTCTTTTTAAAAATGTTTTCCTTTTTTTTTTGGTCAAGGAAAAATGTTTTCCTTTGTTAAAGAAAAAAAAAATAATTTGTGACAAAAAGTTAATGAAATCTTACATCCACATATCACACGAAAACTAATTATTTTATTATTATTGGACCTAATGTAATCAAATCAACTAGTTGTGTGATATTTAGGAATAGTGGGATAGTCAGATTTTATTTGACCGGCTACAAATAATAATCAAAGACTAGTTTTGTTGTAGGAATTTCCAGAGACTATTTACAAAAATATATTGATTTTTTATTACTATTATAATAGTCCAAAAATACCATTGTACTATTATTAAAATACCCGATAATTAAAACATGGTATAAAAAATCCAACTCCATTGTACTACTATTAAAATGCCAAGTAGCTTTTGCGCGGATGTATGTTCGATGTAATTATATGTTTTTCGTAGTTCTAAGAACATGAATGTTATTGTTTCATATGTTTTTGAGTTTTGACATTGGTGTATCTTGTTTATTCGGTTTAGTGTACATTTATAAACTATGAGGTTTTATTGTTCTTATATTGTATTTTTTTCTTTTGCTTGGTAAACTAACCATAAAGTGTACAATACTAGAGCATGTAGTTGAAGTTTAATAGTATTATTAATTAAGAAAACATATAATTAAAAATATATACAAAACAAAAATATTGCATTAAAAAGAAAAAAAACTGTAGTAATTATATTAAAAATTGGAAAAGAAATTTGTTTATTTTATTTATATAGCTTTAAAAATAAAAAAAAAATCGATAGAACTATAAAACCAATTGGAAAAGTAACTCCAAAAATATATTAAAAATAGAAATCTGTGTAACTAAATTAATAAAGCCTAATTATATGAATTGATTTTGGCCTTTTGGTTATGAAATTAAAATTAATATCATTTGTAACCCAACACTTTGTGGACCTGAAATACAAATCAAAGCCCATATAACTATAAAAAAAAAATACCTTAAAGGTTGTTAAAAACTTCTTTGAAAACTACATTCATAGTTTTTTTTCTGAGGTTTGCATGAAACTGTCAAAGACATTTTTGGAGGATTTTCTTAGAATGAAACGATGTTGAAGCTATGGGGAAGATGTATATATAGCTAGTTAGTAAAGGGTAGTAACAATCGCATATTACGTGCTAAGATTTTGTTAGTTGATATATTTTTGTATTAAATAGTGAATATACTCTATGATTTTATTCCAATTTTGATCCGTTTGGTAGTTGCTTATGGAATACATGTTTTTAAATGTAAGATTATTTACGTGATCTGCAAGATTTGGAAGAAAAAAGATCTTGTGGTAGTTTAATGATATCGAATTAGTTGATAGTTGCTTAAATATAGGAATATATTATGGAAGGTAATTATTTATAGGTTAATAATGAAGTTTTGACGTGATTTGCAAGATTAGAAATCAAAAAAATATATTTTGTGGTAGTTTAGTGATATCTTTGTCGACTTAAATATATGAATATATTTTATAAGGTATATTGTTTTGGAAAATAATAAATGATTACTTTTGATTTTCAATTAAAAAAATTATATACCAAAAATCGTATTGTCTAAGTTAGTATTGTTGTGGAATTAAATGATTTATAGTAGTATTGATATAAACTATGATTTTTTCGTATGACATATATTTGTATCTATCTAATATAATGGTTTTGATTTTGCAGACCAAAACTACTAATCGGATGCGCTGAACTCAGGAAGTAAGGGAGTATGACAATTCAATTCGACGGTATGAAGGTAACCAGCAATTGTATTTTGATTGTTTTGTGATGTAGATATTTAGTAATGGTTTGTAATTGATGGTTTAATAGTAAGACAAAACGTTTTTGTTTAAGGTAATATATAGAATGATATGTATGAAAGTAGTAGAATGTGGTTTAGTAATGAATTTTATAATTTTCTGGTTTAATACTTAAGGAAACGGGTTGCTCGGTTTGTTCTCAGAACGTGTTTCTCGGTTTAGTAAAACATAAAACGGTGAGTTTAATGTCAGTGGCATTCTGTGGTAATTATTGAGGAAAACTAAGGGGAAAGTACAAAATGTACTCCTGTTTTAATAGTTTAGATAGTTTGGCAAATTTTCACAACTTGAATAAGTGAATTTTCAGAACATCTAATAAATAATTCATAATTTTTGTCATGTTGGTTATGAATACATGATGTTTTTATACATTTTAATTTAATGGATTGTTGAAACTAACGGTAACATTTCTTTTAGAAGAGGGCATCAATTTGCATTGTCCAATTAATCATACAAGCAACATGTTGTGATGATCAAAATAGTTTCCTGAACCGACCTTTAAGTGTATATAGACTTTGGCAAAATTTCGTAGGTATAACAATTAATCACAGCCATAACTTTTTGATGATCTATTAGAAAAATACTCTACTAATTAAGGATGACACACAAATCACAAACGTGTATTAGCAATACTTTGTTAGATATATAATCAAAGTACTATAAGTGAAAATATCAAAGATTCTTCTTCTGTTTCTGGGTATATATGTAATCAACATGAGCAACCAAAGACCTCCTCATTAAGCAATCTTCGTCGTTAGCACCACAGTTCTCTTCCGCCACATCATCCAGTTTTCCTTCTATGCTCTTTTCCTAAATCATACATTAGGACATATATCAAACTACATGTACAAAAGTATATAATATCTTTAAAAAGTTTCGCTAATATTACAAGCTCTGATATATACATTTTATTATGATTACTACATGTATATATATATATATATATATGTGTGTGGAAATGGACTCATGGAATGTGACTAACCAGCGGGTCAGCCGTAAAAATTGTGATAGAGGCCGAAAAGGTCGGGTCGGGACGGGCGGTGCACATCAGCGTGGAGCAAAGGAGGAGAGTTATCGTGAGAAGAGCAGAGAAGTTTGCCATTTTTATGATGTTTTCTTCGGTGGAGAAATATATGTGAAAGAGATGATTTGATGACGGGTTTGGTTTCTTTAAAACTTGATATTTATAGGAAAATTAGTCAACTCTATTTTTGTTTTTTTATCATTTTTTCTTCCAAACCGAAATTAACGCGCACGTTGATAACCTCAAATGTTTATTTAATAAACAAAAAGAGAGAGTCTAATTATGGAGGTTTGGTTGACTCATTTGACCGCTGAGATTGAAAGTGGAAGAAGATAATATTCTTTCACACTTGCGCGTAGTGTTAGTGGTGGAATTGAACCAAACCCCGTAAGTAGAAGAAAAGAATATATAGTCGGCGTGTATGAAACGTGGGATGGTAGAATGATAATCATCCACTTATTAAAGGCATGTCTATCTATTTTCTTTTAAAATACATTCACATTTGAATATGAACAAACAATCTTACCACAAGCGATACGTCCCCCACCACACGTATGATGAGTTGGTGATATCATCCCTATTGGAACGCACCAAACTCAAAAGCGTGTTATTTGAATATTTAATACTATTGATAGTTTACGCGTGACTAATTATCAGATATATCCAAACCACGTAAACATGATGGCTAGATTTGATATTGTTTCAGAATTACGGTTTAATTTTGGGAGAGTGGTGATAATATGAATGAGAGTGAGATATGACTCATTTGACCAATAAGATTGGGAATATGATAGTAATCAGGGCGAAGCTAGGTTTTCTTTTAACCTTAATATATGCCCTTTTTTTAACACATAAAAACATTCATCAGTAAGCAGGAGTTGCCCTACACAAGGTAGGTATTACATAATGTTATTTTCGCTAGCGAATCAGCAGAATCATTCTATAAATAAAAGACAGGGAGAAAACATCAAATTGCAAGGAAAAGATGTCGATGTCCCGAACGATTCCGTAGAGCTCTACCGGTGGTGATTTCGACGAGATTGCTCTGACGAGCAGTTGACAGTCTGAGTATACACAGACTCTATTGATTCCCAAGTCCAGGGCATGGGAGAATGCTGAACGCACCGCAAGCGCTTCTCCGATCAGTGGTGATCGCGTATGCTCGAAGAAAGAAGAACCTTGGTGTCTATCTTGTGCAGACCAGTTTCAATCCAGTTAAGATTGCATCATTCAACGAAGCTATGTTGCTTGTATTAAAGTTCTGTGTGAAGGGGACTATTTGACCAGGTTTCCTTGGCAAAACGAAAGTGTAAGATTAAGTATTCAGCTGTTTCTCGCTCTCCACATCTAGGGCATCTAACATTGGCTCCAAATCCCCTTTTTCCAGATTTGCTCCAAGGGGGAGGGCACCTTGACACAGTTTCCATGCAAAAATTTTGATCTTTTGGATACAAAGTGCTGGCCATACTTTTTTTGTCCATTCCAACTCGAGTAACTGACTTTCAGTGTCGAGAGTTGTTTGGTTTTTAATAGTTGTGAGATAGCCTGATTTTACCGAGTAGTTCCATTTGTGTTCAGTGGCCACACATATATGTCAATGGCTTCAAATATACTAGGTCTGATGCTCAGTATTTTCTCTGCAATTAGCGGGAATAGGCTCTTGACCCTTGCAGCATTCCATTCATTTGTTCCTCTACACAGCAGGCCAGACACCATGATATCCTGGTCTACTTTCTTTGTCGGTCTTAAAGGAGTACCAAGAGAGTCAGTTAGTATCCAGCGATCAGACCACACGGTTGTACTTCCATCGCCAATAGCCTTTGCTATTTGAGTTGCGAGTAAATATCAGCTGAGAAGTAGACTATTCCATCCATGTGAGTAAGAAGTCGTAGGAGTTACTGATAGGATACTTTTATTTTGGCAGTACTTCCCCACTAGAACTCGAGCTAGGAGGCATTCTGGATTGGTTAAGATCCGCCAGGCTTTCTTCGCGAATAGGGCGATATTGAACAACTGGATATCTCTTATGCTAGGCTTTCTGGATTGGTTAAGATCTGCCAGGCTTTCTTTCTGTTAATAAATTGAATACCATAGAGTAGCCAACACAGTTTCTGAGACATGTTGGCTATGAAACTAACTCCTTGAACTTCATCAACCGATTACTCGTGCTACACTCATATTTTATGACAACATCATCTTAGTCATTTATTTTCCAACCCTGTCAAGCATCAAAGGATGAAACACGTTGAGCTAGACATTCATTTTGTCAGAGAGAAGGTCGCACTAGGCGAGGTTAAGGTCTTACACGTACCGTATGAGTTTTAAGGGCATCGTTATCGTCGGCCCTTGGGCCCGACCTTTAACCCTTTTGGGTTTTAAATAAATTAAAAATGGCAAAGGACGAGACGAACGGGCCTTGATTAAGGGCTTCTCGGTGTCGTCCCTCGGGGGTACGTGGCAGCACCAGAGTGGGAGATGATTTCGAAGACGGATCGTCTTTTTCATTTTCTTTCTTCGTGCCTCTTTTCTATCCGACTCCAAAAGGCGACGGCGAAGACGATTTAGCAGAGGAGGAAGCTTTCAACGTGATATCTTAATCGATCTCTGGTGGCGAAGACTTGTTTCCGAAACCGAAAGCGCAATCCACATCCGACTCCGAAATCGACTCTGAAATCTCCGATGACGAAGACCTAAATCGTCGGTTCGCTTCGTTTCCCAAGCATCCCCAATCGTCTGAGAATCGACCCAATCGTACTAAGGTATGTCCTTCACCTCCTTTCTGAGATCGAGATTATTATTTGATTGAAAATTTGATTAGGGTTTCGTATAGATGTATATTGAAAAAATTGTATTGATTATTTGATTGAATATTTGATTAGGGTTTCGTAGAGATGATTTAATATTCGTATAGATGATTTGATAAAGGATTCGTATAGATGATTTGAGTTTGAAATCTGTGTAAGGGATTTGATAAGGGATTCGTATAGCTGATTTGATATTCGTATAGATGATTTGATAACGGTTTCGTATAGATGATTTGATATTCGTATAGATGATTTGATAAGGGATTCGTATAGATGAATTGAGTTTGAAATATTTGAATGTGTATTTTTAGTGTGAAATCTGTGTATTTTTAATGAACCACACCAACCATTTCCAGTGAAAGTACACTTGTTTTCTAAATGTTTCGCTGTGTATTAAAGCCATTTTCGTGGTTACTTCATATTGATTAGATAGGTTAGGCTGTAAAGGGTAGTTTGTTTGAAACGAAATCCAGCAATATATTAATGATCTTGTTAGGATAGTTAATAGCTTTTTGTTTGTGTAATAACTTTAGACAAGACATATCTTGTTACCGGTTAGTCATTAAGTGGGTAAGTTATTGCTAACTTACTCTTGACTTCCTCCTATAAAACCCCTTCTCATGCCCCCCTTAAATATACGTAGCTAGTTTATCTCTTCTACCATCTCCTCTTAATCTCTTCTCTCTTCTTAGTGGTATGGATTCAAGAAATAATTATACGCAGTCTTCTAGCTACGTAGGACTGCTTTACAGTCAACAAGGTAGTAGTGTTCAACATGAAAACTTTCCTTATGAAAGTTTTCATTCTAGTGTTCACTTAGGAGAATCCGAGAACCCTCCTTTCAGTTCTCAACAATCTGAAGACACACCCGTAGGCACACTAGTAGGCACACCAGTGAGCACACCCATGGACCGTGTTGTTCGACGCAAATGGACCCCGATTCAGCCTCAACACTCCAAAAGCGAGCTCAAAGAGGAAAAATGGTGAAACAACAGCTGAAACGTCAACCACCGAGAATGGTGATCATAAGACCCGGCCTGAAGGTATCAAGGCTGCTAAATCGAAAAGGAACACTGCTCAAGGGAATTCTGTTGATGAGTATACCACCCTTTGGGAAATGAAGAAGGAGGATTTGGCTATGAAGGAGAGACTGTCTAAGTTGGCTATACTGGATACTCTCCTCGCCAAGTCAGAGCCATTAACTGAGGCAGAAGAAGTTGTGAAGAATAAGTTCTTAGCTGCGTACTTCTGAAGAATTAGATAGCATGTTCTTCAGTTTTATTAACTAAGTTTTATTTTTGTCCTTTTAATTCTATGTTTTATATTTGTCTTTTTTAATCTCTGTTTTTATGTATGTATTTTTTATATGCTTGTTTTATTTAATCAGTATGTCTTTTTTAATAACCGTGGGATTATATAAACCATGGCTTTTTAATAATTAAAATAAAATGTCTTGCTTAATAATTAAAATAACAATGTCTTGCTTTGTCTCTTTTTAAATAACTACAAATGTTCTTGCTTAATCTTGATTCTAATAATTACTGGACATTTTCTGCAGGTTAAGAGGAACATGGGACTTGACTACAGCTATAGTCAGCCTTCGGAGTCAGAGGGTTTATTTTGCAACTCTGTGGACAGTGGCTACAGCGAGACGGATGACTTAATTCGACGTGACCAAGAGGAGATAAGCTTACAAAGAGGTTCACCGGTTCAGTACCCTCTGGAACCCGAGGTAGAGTTCGGCTTCCCGCAGAGATGCTACTGTGGCGCTCAGCCACTACTTGCAAGATCTTCTCGCGAAATTGGTATGAGATACTGTCTACTCCCACTTCTCATATCTTCTTGTGTATGTTTCTACTGTCACTTCTCATATCTTGTTGCGTATGTGCTCACAGGTAGGAGATACTACACTTGTACGAATGTAAATGATGGGGAGTGTCACGTATGGAAATGGTGGGATGATGCTTTGATGGAGGAGCTGAGAGCCAGAGATAGACACGTTCTTCTACTGTCTGAAAAGGTCGACAGTCTTGCCCTTTTGTCTGACTACGAGACTGAGCAGAAGCTAGCCATTCTAGAGAAGATGGTGTATGATTTAGCTAAGGAGAAATCTAAGCTTAGCTATGGGTTTGAGTTCTTTCTCAGGGTAATGGTTCTTGTGTTTGTGGTTCTTCTCCTCCTCATAACACATTCTCTGTTTTAATTCTCTTTTATAAATTTTCAATCTCTTTTATAAATTTTCAATGGCTTCTTCTTCACATTATCATTACCACAAAGATGATGACGATGAATTTGATTCTACATTTAAAGATATATTTGAAAATCCTAATTTTATTCCCGAACCAAAAAAGAGAAAACCACGTATACATATCGAGAGAAACCAGGAAGAAGGCCACACGAAGCTTTGGAACGATTATTTTTGTGAAACTCCAACATACCCGCACAACTTATTCCGAAGACGGTTTCAAATGAACAAGAGCTTGTTCTTGCGTATTATGAATCGTATGTCTACTGAAATAGAATACTTTCAACCAAGAGAAGATGCAACCGGACGGGCTAGTCTATCTCCGCTCCAAAAATGTACCGCAGCAATTAGACAATTGGCGTATGGTGGTGGGTCTGATACAGTTGACGAATATGCCCGACTTGGTGAAACAACAGCTCGAAAATGTTTGCACAATTTTACCGCGGGAATAATCCAATTGTTTGGCGATGAATATCTAAGACGTCCCACACCGGAGGATCTGGAAATACTATTATATATTGGAGAACAACGTGGGTTTCCGGGGATGGTTGGAAGCATCGACTGTATGCATTGGGAGTGGAAGAATTGTCCAACCGCTTGGAAAGGAATGTATTCGCGTGGAACCGATAAACCAACAATTGTATTGGAGGCCGTAGCTTCATATGACCTCTGGATATGGCACGCGTTTTTTGGAGCTCCAAGGTACTATGAACAACCTTAATATTCTTGATCGATCACCCGTTTTTGACGACATTATTAATGGAATAGCACCAGAAGTAAATTTCAATGTTAATGGTAATCAATATCATTTGGCATATTATCTCACAGACGGTATTTATCCGAAATGGGTGACTTTTATTCAATCTATCCGACTACCACAAGGTCAGAAGAATTCATTATTTGCTCAAACCCAAGAAGCTGTGAAAAAAGATGTCGAGCGTGTCTTTGGAGTCCTGCAAGCTAGATTTGCCGTAGTCCGAAACCCATCTCATTTATGGGATAAAGACAAGATTGCAAATATTATGAGAGCATGTATCATACTCCATAATATGATTGTCGAAGATGAACGATCATCATCCACTCAGTATGACGTTGATGAATTTCAAGAAAGAGAAGAGGTGGATACATTTTCCGTCAATATGCCTTCAAATCTCGGTAATATAATTGATCGTCGAACGAGCGTTCGGAATACACAAGCCCATCACAATTTAAAAAATGATTTGATCGATAATATATGGGCGAAATTTGGACATCTTCCAAATAACTTCTGATTTATAAGTTTTTATTACTCGAATAAAATGTTTGTTTGCTTTTATATATTACGATGTTTGTAATTTTTTTTTTGTAATTTTCTCATGTTTTCAATTTTAATGTTAAACTTTTCTTTTATATGTTTTATTAAAAACTATGCTTTTATATATGTTATTACTTATTAATGAAAATAATCAATTTAATTAAGTAAGGGACAAGGTTAGTCTCACCAATAATCAACTACTTATACAAAAGCCCTTAGCTTAGTTCCTAAACACAAAAAATAATAATAAAAAATGCTAAGGGCCCTTAATCAAATCCCTCCCATAATGATGCCCAATATCTTTACCAAAATCTACCATCATCATTGTATATATTTTAGAAAATGGGCTATATAGTACAAATGGCGTAGGATAAGAGGGCTTCAAGTTCTCATCACCCTTGATGGGTTTTCTCATTAAGGCCCACACGAGAAAAAGAAACGTAACCGTGGACGTTACTCAGCAAAATAAAAATCTGTTACAAGTCCAGCAAATAATTCGACTAAACAAAAACTATGAAACTGGCAGTTATCCAGAACCTTCCACGACTTGGATTAACAACAACCACCGCATCTCTTGGATCTCCCTTACCCTCTCCTCGTCTCTCTCTCTCCACGCGTCGCCTCAGAAACACTTCCTTAACCACCGGAACCGCCTTTCCTCGCCGCAAGAAAGACGGACACGAACGCGCATCTCTGATCTCTGCAGAGACAGTAATAATGGCGCCGGCGATTGAATTCGATCAGTTCATTCTAGCTACGTTTTTCGCTTCTCTGTTCGCGTTAGTGCTTGTATTCGTCTTGCGTCGGAGTAGTCGTGATCGTAAAGATGATGCGGATTCGAATCGGAGTAAGAGGAATCGTGGCCTCGACGTCGTTTCTTCTCGGAACGATGCGGTATCTAGGAATCTTGCCGCGGAGGATGATTCCGGAATCGATGTTATAATCGTCGGAGCTGGTGTTGCTGGTGCCGCTCTCGCTCATACTCTCGGCAAGGCAAGTCTTCTAGAATCAGCTTTTTTCAGATTCGTGTGATTCTCAATTTACTTTCTATTTCTGGAAATTTTCTACAACACTGGTGCTTTTCGTGTAGACATTTAGGATTTAAATATATTTTTCGCAACAATGTAATTTAATTTTTATCTAATTATTATGATAAATCACTAAGAATGATCATATGCTTGTTTCTTAGTCATTGCTCCAAATGCGTGTGTGTGCTTGAGAGTAACTTAGAGAAAACTCAATTTTTGCTTGTTTGATTGTGTATGTGTTTGATATGCCTTCCATTATTAATTAATTTTCTGAGTATTAATTTATATAGTTTGTATTGTAGTTTATCTCAGATCACAATATTGGTGTGATCTATAATAGTTCCAGAACATTGGAGATATATACGTGTTTGGTTTTTAGTCATTGCTCCAAATGTGAGGAGTTTTTTTTTGTGTGTGTGTTTCAAGACGTAAGTTCCTTGTTTGCTTATTGGCTCTTTATTGTGTGGTTTACAGGAAGGACGAAGAGTGCACGTTATAGAAAGAGACTTGTCTGAGCAAGAGAGGATCGTTGGTGAATTGCTTCAACCTGGTGGTTACTTGAAGTTAATTCAGCTCGGCCTTGAAGGTAAACCAGTGATCTTGAATGTGTCATATATATAGTTGGACTTGAGGGTAAAGTAATGAGCTTGAATGTGTTATATATATATATATATTTATATATTTATACTTGGACTGAAGTTTGGTATATAAGTTGATAGTGTCATTGTGTAGATTGCGTGAAGGAGATAGATGCTCAACGAGTTCTTGGTTATGCTCTCTTCAAAGACGGGAAGCACACTAAGCTTTCTTACCCCTTGGAAGCGTTTGATTCGAATGTCTCCGGGAGAAGCTTCCACAATGGGAGATTTGTGCAGAGAATGCGAGACAAAGCCGCTACTCTTTCAAAGTAATCATTTTTGTTTTTTTGTTATTCGAATGCGGTTCTGCTTTATTCTAATGCTTTTATTTGTGGTTTCAGTGTACGATTGGAGCAAGGAACAGTTACGTCTCTTCTTGAAGAGAACGGGACGGTCAAAGGGGTTCAGTACAAGACCAAAGAGGGCAATGAGCTTAGATTATATGCTCCTCTCACAGTTGTATGTGATGGTTGTTTCTCCAACTTGCGTCGCTCTCTCTGCAAACCTAAGGTCCTCCTCTCTTCTCTCTCTGGTAGATTAGTCTTTCTAACGTGGAACTTACTGAGATTGATATATAATCAGGTGGATGTACCCTCTACTTTCGTGGGTCTTGTCTTGGAGAACTGTGAACTCCCATTTGCAAATCACGGCCATGTTGTTCTCGCTGACCCATCACCCATTTTACTATACCCCATCAGCAGCTCAGAAGTCCGTTGCTTAGTTGATGTGCCTGGTCAAAAACTTCCTCCCATTGCAAACGGTGAAATGGCAAAGTATCTGAAAACACAGGTTGCACCTCAAATACCACCTGAGGCTCGTGAAGCCTTCATTGCCGCGGTTGAAAAGGGTAACATCAGAACCATGCCAAACCGAAGCATGCCAGCTGATCCGGTTCCTACCCCTGGAGCACTCCTTCTAGGTGATTCATTCAACATGCGACATCCTTTAACCGGTGGTGGCATGACCGTTGCATTGGCGGATATCGTTGTGCTCCGTGATCTCCTAAGGCCAATTCACAGCCTTAAAGACAAAGAAGCACTGTCTAAGTACATAGAATCATTCTACACGCTGCGAAAAGTAAGCACCTTTAGATAAAAGTGAATGGTTTCCCATGTGTTGATTCAAGTTTTAATGTGGCTCTTCTGCAGCCTGTAGTTTCCACCATTAATACATTGGCCGGTGCGTTGTACAAGGTGTTTTTAGCATCTTCAGACGAAGCGAAAACAGAAATGCGCGAAGCTTGCTTTGATTATCTTAGCCTTGGAGGTGTTTGCTCATCTGGTCCAGTTGCATTGCTCTCTGGTTTGAACCCTCGTCCTTTGAGTTTAGTTCTCCACTTCTTCGCTGTGGCGATCTATGCCGTTGGTCGTTTGATGCTACCATTTCCTTCCATTAAAAGCTTCTGGCTTGGTGCTAGGGTCATCTCGGTAACTGATTCCTCCCTTCTTCCTCCGAAATAGAGTTACTTCAACTGTACACTAACATCTGCTTTGTTTATGTCTACTTGCGCAGAGTGCTTCAGGCATCATCTTTCCGATAATTAAAGCAGAGGGAGTTAGGCAAATGTTCTTCCCTCGTACCATTTCTGCCTTATACCGCACTCCTCCCCTTCAATGATTCATCTCGTTGCATGATCAAAGCTATTCAGGCAAATGCTATTACTTTTAGTCTTATATCTTTGTTGATTAATGATAATCATTGTGGATGTTTAGACAAGACGGCTCTGGAACAAAGTGTAACATAGGGTATATATTGATTAAGAGAGAAGATTTTTGTAAGTGCATCAATGTAAAAAGAAAAACAAAGTAAGCTCGAGTCTGTTGTGTGTGTTTTTATTATCTTAAACATCATCTTGGATTTGTAGCGAAAGCATAAATAATTGGCGGGATAATCAGTCTCATCATGTATCTCCTGCGATAGAGTCAGAGAGCTGCGGTGTATAAAGACCCTTCTGAAGCTCAGCGAGTATGTTACAGACAGTGGGGCACATCTTCTCATGAACTGTATTAAGAGGCAAGTCTCTCTGGTTTCATGAACTTCACTCGGAAAGCATATTCAGGGTTTATTTATATGGTTCACACATTTCTTCACAAGAACTCAGGAGGTCATGCAATATCTCACCAGCTTTTCCATGCCCTAGAAAAAAAATTCTCGTCTTAACAAGATTTACCGTGTTAACAGTTTGATAAAGAAGCTTGATCTATCTCTGTACAAACAAAGATCGATCTAGGGTTTTTTTCATCTCGGCTTTTCAAAAGGAAGGCTTGTTTCTTGCCCCACAAAAGATCTAGTAATTGGTACATAACTCAAATAATAAGTTCAAAGTAATATCTTAGTGGAACCATCTTGGCATCTATGGCTAATTAATCTGAACTTGCGAAGTTACTGAGCTAAAGAGGAGGCTGGGACATGCATTAGGGTTAGAGGCCAAACCTTCTCCAATAGAAGTATCAAAGTAACTGAAATGAGAATGGTGCACCAAGCTATATAGATAGATTAGTAGACATTCTTGAACCCCGTATTGTGTTCGGTTTTTAAGAAATCTACTATTGTTACCTGACTTCCACTTTAGCTGCTACTTCTACACCACCGGTAATATAGTTTGATCACAATGTATCAACTTCCAGACTTGGCAAGAACCCCAAGATCGACGAGACTTGGTAAACATGGTACTCTTGATACACCATGTTACAATATCACCATTTCGTGTTTAATTGTAATTAACTTTGTAATTAATATCGACAATATACTTTTTGCCCTTATATGCGAAGATCTGCATCCATATGTAATGTAGTTTTAATTTGTAAACTATATGTTATATCTAACTGATTCAAAGTTTTTAAATGTAATTTTTTTTGTCAAAACGTATGGATTCAAAACATTACTTTAATTTATTCCACAGATTTTAATTTCGTAAAACAAAATATAAAAATGTTGCAAAATAGTGCATGTAAACACAAGACCAATTAAAAAATAACAGTCCGGAAATTTTCATAATTGTATTATATGTAGAGAATGTCTACATTTGGCTAATAAGACAAAACCAATAAACTAAAATTATTGTGTTAAAATTTTGCATAATAAATCAAATAAGAAGAGTCGCAGATAATATTATGATTGCTCTGGAGATGTTCTACGCGCTGAGAACCAAGCCAGGTGGAAGAGTCAAGAAAATAGCCATAAAAACGGATATGAGTAAAGCATATAACATGATGAAATGGTTATTCATTGAGGCTGTCATGCGGAAGATGGGTTTTTCAGAAATATGGATTGACTGGATTATGAGATGCATCACCTCGGTCAAGTATAAAGTTCTCATGAATGGAGAGGGGAAATATTGTCTCAGGTAGAGGTTTACGTCAAGAAGATCCTTTGTCTCCTTTCATATTTATTCTATGCACGGAAACGCTCGTTAGCCTTCTTAATCATGCAGAGAACCAAGGAAAGATAACGGGGATGCGAGTCGCACGCGCTAGCCCCTCAGTATCACACCATCTCTTTACTGATGATAACTTTTTTTCTGTAAGGCGGAACCCCATGAAGGTAAAGAAGTTATGAAAGTAATTAGAAAGTATGGACAAGCATTATGCCAATGTATCAACTTTGATAAATCCTCATTACTTTTTGGTAAGAGGATTCCAGCAAATGATCGACAACTGATTAAAGATACACTTGATATCCAAAACGAAGGGGAAATGGGTTCCTACTTAGGAATCCCGGAGGATATTAGTGTCTCCAAATGTAAGCTATTCGCTTTCTTAAAAGAAAAACTACTACACAGAGTGAATGGTTGGACAAGTAGATGGCTATCGAAGGAAATGAAGTTTTAATTAAATCGATTTTGTTAGCTCTTCCAACATATGTCATGTCCAGCTTCTTGCTTCCTTTGGAGATATTTGAGAACCTTGCAAGTACCATTGCACAATTCTGGTGGAACTCAAATCCACCAGAACGAGGAATTCACTAGGCTAAATGGGAAAAAATGTGTGCACCTAGAGAGGAGGGAGGAATTGGTTTATGTATGATCCATGAATTCAGCCTAGCTCTTTTAGCGAAAGCAGCTTTGGCGTCTTGTTCAATTTTCAGATTCATAGTGGCGAGAGTTCTTCGGAAAAAATACTATCGCATGAGTTCGCCTTTGTGAATTGGCGCAGTGGATAATCCATCTTATGTGTGGACGATTATTATAGCGGCGAGGAAGCTATTGCTTTTGGGTATCAGAAGTAAAGTGCACTTAGGATATGAAATTAATGTGTGGCAAGATCCATGGATTCCCTCAACACCAGCAAGGCCGGCTCGCCCCAGGGCCCCAATAGTACATCCAAAAATGACCGTCAGTAGTCTGATCAATTTTGAATCAAAGGAGTGGGATGCTTGACTACTGGAACAATATGTAGATCAAGAGTACATACCGATGATTCATAGTTTGGCCATAAGCCCTACTCATCGATGGGATACCTTTTGCCGGAGCTACACTAAAAATGGTCAATATACAGTTAAGTCTGAATATTGGGTAACTACAAATATACTGACAGATTACGAGGAAAAAGAAGTTCTAGAGCCCAGTATAACCAAACTTCAAGCATTTGCTTGGAAAGTGAATGCACCACAAAAGATTTATCATCTTATTTGGCAATTAATCTCAGGGCATGTAGCGGTCACAAGAAATCTGGTACGACATAATATGTGATGTGATAACTACTGCCCAAGATGTGGAGAGCCAGAAGAAACTGTCACTCATGCGATCTTCGAATACCCACCGACCTTACAAGCATGGGAATTATCATAAACACCGTCAAGCTCTCAAAATTTCCTTATCTCGAGTATCTACGCCAACATGGACTATCTGTTTTGGAGGAAGAATAGTATTATGGAGCCAGAAGATGATAGAGACTCTTATCCTTGGATAATATGGTACATTTGGAAGGTTAGGAATGACAAGCTATTCAGAGGTATAGACATGGACCCGTTGGAGCTAGTCAGGTATGCAGAGAGTGAGTGCCAGGCATGGTACGATGCAAATGATACTATATCTTCTCCTCCATAAGCACAAATTGTTGAAGAAACACAAGTCTTAAGCTTGGGTAATATTTGTATGGTGGATGGTTCATGGACCTCCACATATCAGTTCAGTGGAATTGGATGGGTTTGGAAGGATAGCATGGGAAAGATCCAACTTATGGGGACACATAACTTAAGGAGGCGTGAGACAACATTACACTCGGAACTGGAAGCGCTAAGATGGACAATGGAGAGCATGCTACAACATTCGGCTTGTCAGAAATTTGGGACATATTGCAATGACCTGATTGCAATGATAACTGACCCACAAGCATGGCCAAATTTCTCAACTGAGTTGGAGGTCATTCAAATTCTCCAGATGTGCTTTCTGGACTTCAAGATTAGCTACTTTCCAAGGGTGCAAAATGAAATTGTTGATTCGATAGCTAGGAATGCCCGCTCTTTTCATAGATCTCTTTTTTTATTGGTTGTTCTATTCCAGTGTGGTTACCCAGACCACCTCAAGTTTAAGTAATAGAATAGCCGTTTTTGCCCCCAAAAAAAAATCAAATAAGAAGAGCTTTAAAAGCAAGACGGGATATTTTTTTGCTGGTAACTCTAGTGAGAACTTGTATTTATTGCAATGTTTTTAGAATGTCATGTTTCGATAGAAGATCAATTTCAGAGCAACACTCCATGCTTCAGTGTTTTTTTTTTTGGTAAACTCCATGCTTCAGTGTTGTCTATATTCTTTACATTCTTCATATTGACCCACATTTTGCATCTCTTTATGCAGACAAACTTAAGAGTATAAATCAATATTGAATATACCATATCATGTGTAGATTTTACTTAAACATTGTTAGTCCTACTCGTTCGAGAGATGTTTGTTATAGCGTCATTGTATATGTATAACCGATCCGCAATTAACCAAATGAAACATTAGTTTTGTATCTTTCAATTTTCTTAAATTACTATAAATATATTATATAATCTCTAAATTATTTAAAAAAAATCGTATTAAATTATGTATAGTTTTCAGAATCTGAAAACCGACCATGTCTATATAGATTCGATAGTGTCTTTGTTCGAAAAATGGTCAAATGGTTCATCCAGTTTTGGCTTCTTTGAATTTTACAAGTTGTAGGACTTAGTTAAAGGAAATACATGTTTTCGCTGACTCGACGATGAGGAGACAATTTAATTGTCAATCAATCGACCAAGTTTGCAAGTTGTTAACAACAAGAGTCCAAAGTAAGACATGTACATCAAAGCCTTGATAGTTGATACTACACTATATGTTAAACTTGTAAGAAATCTTATTTATGATTACACTATTGTTCATCATTAAGCTCAATATATAGTCATTATAGCTCTATAGATATTTTAACATTGACCTTTAAAAGGTAGTTTTTTCTTGAAACAATATTACTATATCCAAATGACTGTAAGTCTGTAAGACAACCTCGTACGCGATTCTTTTATATTTCGGTTTTATTTGGTTTTTTATTTGTTGTGTTTGTTTTTCTGAATTTGGAAATGTTCAGATTTTTTTTTTTCAGGAATGAAAAATAAACATACAGAGATTCTAACGCGTTTCAATCGGAATTTCTTTTTCAATATTGTTTTGGATAAATCCTTTTTCAAAAAGGAAAAATTGTTTTGGATATAACTTTAAAATGTTATCACGCGAAAAAATAAAAGAAAACATTATTTATTTTTGTCTTTATTAGAGAGTAAGAGGAAGTCAAAAGGAAAGATTGGAGAAGGGTCCTACGTTAAAGAGGTGAGGTAAGCCTGGTCCATAGAGTATCGTCTCTATGGCTCCTAGGAAATTTGCGAGGACCGAGACAACTTGCACGTCATCTTAGTTGTCACTCGTTTTCAATTTTCAGTGAATCACCATGTGTATTGAATTAGATAATTAACCAACTCATGGTGATTAAATAGTTGAAGAATAAAAAAATCAACTATCTTTGTAATTTTTAACTTTGTAAAGCGAGTATTTTTTTAAAAAAATTGGAAAACTATTTGTAATTTTTAAAATTTATGTTAAAATTTAGAAAAATCAGACAGTCAAATACCTTTGATTTAAAAAGCGATAATTAATTTACATGTACATCACACATGGGTAAATATGTTCTTTTTAATTTATAGGAAAATGTTTAAACATCATATCTACTGAAACAAAAAAAGTATATCTGACTGTAATTAAATTATTTTATTTGAAAAAATAATTAAATTGTGTATAAGCCCCCAAAAAAAACACATTTTAATTGATGGGAAGCCTATGCTTTTGAGCATTCACTTGATGTTGTTACGCTTCAAATGTTACAAAGCTCATCAAAAGATCATATCAAAATAAGGCATTGTCATATATATACAATTAGTGTGTGGATCCAGGTTGTCCGAGGAACCCGATAATCACCAATTCACCATTTAGTGGAACCGTTAGTTTTTTCCAGTGATTCAATATCTAGCATTAGCTAAAGGGTTTATGCCGTTTATATATTATATCAATATATTAATTATATTAGTATTTTATATTAAATATTATTATTCATAAATTATAAATTCATATTATTATATTTTCATAAGTTTCTTTACTAAAATATATTAATTATTATAATTTATAAATAATAAAATATATAATTGTTTAAGTAGTTTAGAAAATAATCAGTACAGTTTTAGATGGTATAACGCTTACACGCCGTTTAAGAAACCACATAAAACACTTTTTAGAATATTGATTTTCTTAAAGTATACAAATTAAGGTTTACATACATACTGTATCATTTTTCATTTATTTATGTGGATTCTAGTAGACTTCGCTCCTACGTGATGAGGCATTGATTAACATCGAAGCTTGATTTGTCAAGGTGGATGAGGAGAGCACTTTGAACCACTTAACCATTGATCAACCCTACATTTATCAAGCATATACATTTTAAAATTTTGGGACTCATTGGCACAGACAATAGTAGAACTGGTATCGATCACCTGGAGACTAATGTATATTGAAATGATCCTTGGCGTAAAGAAACTATAGACCCAAAATAACTCATCCGTTTAAATTGGTAAAAGAGAATATTATTTAAATAAATAATTCAAAATAATTATTTTTGGTGTGACCTATAAAATACATAAATAGTTTGAGGGGACCTATAAATCGATAGGTATAATTAATATTACCAAATTTAAACACACCAAAAATATCAAGTTGATGACTGATGAAAACAGATATAAACAATACTAAATAATATATATAATTATTATTAGAAATGTATATTAACAATCAAAATAATATAGTTTTAACAACTAAAGTACCAACCGGATCACGCAGGTTTTAACAACACAAAATATAGTGTCTATAGATTTTTTTAACAGGTAGACAAAAGTTGAAGAAGATATCTCCAAAACAGGATCATGTTGCCCCTGCAACACTTGACCTAACTTCAAGTCTTCAATAATTTGTCTTCAGAGAAAGTAAATTGCAATAATGCAAATTAGAAATTTTGATTATATATCACCTTTTTACAAAGGAAGTGGTAACGTACAATCATATATAATCTCCTTTTATCATATTGAGTAATTGTTTCTTATGATAAGAGAGTAAATAAAACGAAAGTAACAAAAAAAAAATAAACATAACTAATTTATACGACTAAATAGTTAAACATTCTACAAAATTCTATTTTGTGGTTACTTTTGTCTCAATCACATTTTCTTGTCTATACTACAGCCAATGGGTCAAAATTTATATATCTAAAACTGTACATGTTTTTGTGTTTTGTTAAAAATTTTTTTTTGAGAACTGTACATGTGTTTTGATAAACTTATTGCATAATAGCACTAGTAATATGATGTTTAGATCTATCAAGGATTTGCATATTTAAAACAAATAAAATAGTTTCGAATTTATTTCTAAAATATTCTAATTGTCCTAAAATACTTCACAGTTTATACCCTTTTTTTGTTCTACGCGTTTATGTTCTTTTCGTCTAAAGCTCAAACTTTTATTTACTTTAAATCACAACCTAGTAATAAAAAGTAAAATTGTCTGCAGTTATTAAACCCTATGGTAGAACGTTGTTTCATTAGTCGATACCACCAGAGACTGCTCTTAAAACTGTTTTCAGCATACTACTTTTAATAATTTTATTTTGATTATAAACCATCTTATGTTTTAGGAAAATCTAAAAAAATCCGTTTAAAACTAAAAAAATATATAATACTATGGTAATTGTGTATAGGTTTTCTTATCCAATATAACTAGTAATCGCGTCATGAATATGTGATACTTACAAAAGTGAAATGTGCTTAACTATAGTGTATATGTAGGTCTAGGTGTTGTGGGTTATGATGAGATAATGAATCAGGGAGCGGCAAACTAAGGGCTGATTAATGGGTTTAGTAAGTAAGCTGTTGAGCAATAATCATCATCGCTTCCTTTCTTTACTCTCCTCACATTAATTTAAATTTTGTTTTTGACGCTTTTGAGGTAAGAGTGTCTCCAAAACAAACTATATAACTTTAAATATAGAATTTTTTGTTTTCCAAGAAAATTTTTTAAAACTCTAAATTTGAAGTTTCATCTTTTTATTTGCATTTTACTCTTTATAATTAATTACATATCATATTTATGATTTTTAAGTATTTTCTCATTTATTATTTTAATCTTTAAAATTTTTGTATATCATAAATATTTCAATTTTATTTTTATAAATAAAAATTTTACACATAAAATTAAATAAAAAATTTAAAATAATATTTTTAAACTAGAATTAGACAACAAGAATATTACAAAATAAACTTAATAAAAAAATTTTATAAAGATACATGAAGACATAATTATTGCACAAATTTAAATATTACAACAACACTAATAGTCTAGTAAATTTTCTCTGGAATCTCTAAAATATTGGTTAAACAAATTTTGTGTAACCGTAGATTGAACATTTCGAAAATAATTTTACGGAATAATGATATATTTTACTTTTACTTTAATATTTAATTATGTATTTCTATTTATAATTTTATATTTTAGTGTTAGAATTTATAAATTTATATTAGTGTAATATTTTTATATAGGTGGTAGTTATTTATAAAAGTTTTATGGATTTATATTAATTTTGACAAATATAAGAACCATAGTGTAAATTACAAATATTTTTGAAGTTAAATTTGAAGGTTTACTTTTGGAGAATAACATTTTGAAACTTCAAATATAGAGTTTTGCAAACTCTAAAATATAGAGTCTTTTTGGAGATGCTCTAAATTAAAACAACTTATACTATACCAATTTAATTTTTCTTTCTCTCCCATTAAAATCCAATAAATTTTCTCTCTCCCAATAAAATCCAATAAACCAATAAAGTTAAACTTATAATAAATATTAGAAATTTTCGAATCAGTTATATTTGCATTTAAAATATAATTTAAAATTAGTTACTATAACTAAATTTATTGTATGCTTCGACTAAGATGGAGAGAATAACTATTTTGTGATCTGTAGGTTTTAAAGTAAATCGATATAGCTATCAGCAAATGGATCACAAAAAAAGAAACGAATATTTTGAATAAGTTCCTCGGTTTTACATTTATGTGATAAAAGCCCCTTGATTTAAAATGAAGTTAGAAAATCAAACTGAAAACACATGTAAATATTCCGAACCAAAGTAGTTTTATTTTGACCACTCTTATATTTTTTCATGTAAAAATACAAAATTTGAAATTTGGTAAACCAAAATTAATGGAGTACCTCTAAACCACACACATACGTACACATAATTACGATCGAATGTTTCAAATCTATGAAAAATGTCAAAACGAAAAGGCATGTTCATGGGTCGACATGTGTTTCAAACTGCAAAACACGTAGTTAGTTGTGTAATTCGGTATCATAAGTTTGTTTGATTTGGGAAATACAATTGGAGAATGAGAACTGAACTATAACTTAATAAGATTTTGACAGCTCAAAGCTGAATTATTTATTGGTTCGGTCGTTGAAACTTTCTTTTTACGAGCATTGCTTGCCTAAAAGAAAACGCATATTGTACGTATTATGGTCAAAATGGTACGCCACTTTTATCGACCATATAACTAACTAGTCGATACTTAAACCATTGGGAATTTTGTTTTTTAACTTTGAAACCTTTCTTGTTTTTTGACAACTAATTTTTTTTTTTTACTAAATACTTCTTTCATTTATCTTCCCAAAAGAGATATTATTTTACAAATATCAGTATGAAATATAAGCTGAAATTAGATAAAAGAGGATAAGCTAAAACACGTGGGAGCATATATGATTGAGGTGGCCTTGACATCTGATGCAGAAGATGAAATTATATCTGAATGGACATGAACCAATTGTACAAGAATGATCATTGGCCATGAGAAGCCGCTGAGCGGCTAGTGGTAGAACGAGTTGCTGCTTGATCAAGACCTGCTAGCTTTGCTCTCAATAAAAGTAGTGATGTCTTTTTTAATGACATGAGAAGGCTTTGGAGTACCTGAATGTATTCTTGAGTTCCGTTCACGCCAAAGACTATATATGGTGGTCTGGTGGAGGAGATGGCATATCGCTTTGAGCTTGGGGTTAGAGGAGCAATTCCAAAGCCAAAGTAATGCTGTTGTGTATGATATGGGGGGGATATGGATGGGTAAAGAAGGAGAGCCAGACCTCAGCTTTGTAGGAACATTCGAAAAATAAGTGCGAGCTTGTTTCATGCATAGAACCACAGAGAACACAATCTGGGAAAACCGAGATACCCCAATTCAGGAGTTTGTCACGCGTGGATAGCCGATCCCACATAAGCACCCAAACAATGAAAGCTTGCTTTGGTATTATCTCTTTGAACCAGACAGTTTTATGCCAAGGGGCCGGTGGTGGAGAAGGGTGTAGAGAAGCCCATGTTTTAGAAGCTGAGAAGAGGCCAGGAGTGCCATTAAGCTCATTTTCCCAGAGAAAAACATCTTGCTGAGTATTTGCAGGAGATGGCGGTTCCTGAGTGAGAGCTGCACATAGTAGGCAGATAACATGATGACGACTTCTAGGGAGAGTCCAGGTTCCATTCGAAGAAGCTTGAGCCACTGAAGAGCTTAATGGAATTTCAGTAACCATTGGACCTATCTCACCAGCCAAACCGATAAGAGGACCAGTTCCTGTCCAGTTATCAATCCAAAAATAAGCATCGTGTCCTGATTCAACATGACAGGGAACACGGTGACGAACAATAACACGCAACTTCAACATTTGGCGCCATATCCAACTTCCACAGTTTTGAAAATCAGAAGTCCAGAATAACTTATTCCTAATGAGATTGCTTTTCACCCAAACAACCCAAAGAGAGTCATGCTTTGAAAAGAGTAACCAGATGAGCTTTAGACCAAACACATTGATGACGCCAGCAAGTCTCCTCAGGCCTAAGCCCCCAGCTGGTTTTGGTGTACAGATCGTAGCCCAAGAAACTTTAGCTCCACGGGCATGCGAAGTATCTCCATTCCACAAGAAAGCGGTGCAGATTTGTTCAAGCTTATCATGACATCCTTTTGGGAGAGGGAAAACTGATCCCCAGAAATTGATAATACCATAAATTATAGATTGGATGAGCTGTAGTCTTCCTGCGAAGGAAAGATGTCGCACAGTCCAGCCCGAGATCCTTGCTAAGACCTTATCAATCAAAGGCTGATAGTCTAAAGGCTGAGGTTTATGGGGCAATAGAGGAAGACCGAGATAACTAACCGACAAAGTACCATGAGTGATATGAAACCTTGTGGCCAGTTGATGAGTGAGATTTGTGTTGTTTCCATCCAGATAAAGAGAAGACTTCGCTAGGTTGATTGCGAGACCCGAAACCCGATGAAAACCATGAAGAACATTTAATACTCCTTGTAGTGATCGCTCCGTACCATTAAAAAAATAAGAACATCATCTGCAAAGCTGAGATGTGTAACCAGGGGATCTAAGCAAGTGGGATGAGGGATAAATATCTGTGAAATTGTGGGTTTATCCAAATATTTAGATAGAATATCCATAGCTAGAACAAAGAGCGTCGAAGACAGGGGATCTCCCTGCCGCAATCCTTTTTTACCAGGGAAAAATCCCACAAGCTCTCCATTGAAGCAGACTGAATAATGCGGAGTTGAGATGCAGGAACTGTCCAAGAAATAAGAACCAGAAGCAATCCGAAGGCATGTAGAATGTTAAGGACGAAGGCCCAATCAAGATTGTCAAAAGCCTTTGAGATGTCTATTTTCAGACAGTCTCTTCGAGTGGGACCTGGTTTGTCAAAGTCTTTCACCAGTTCAAAAGCGAGAAGCACATTTTCACAAAGAAATCTGCCTTTAACAAATCCCACCTGGTTATTCTGAACTGCCAAATGGGCTAAATGTTTCAGCCTGGCAGAGAGAAGTCTCGAAATAAATTTATAAAATGTGTTACAAAGAGAAATTGGTCTGAAATCCGTGAGGGAAGTTGCACCTGGGAATTTCGGGATCAAGGTGATTACCGTTGTGTTAACTTGTTTCAGCATAGAAGAGGTAGTGAAGAAATGGTGCACAACCATGGTGAGATCATGTCCCACTAGTTCCCAAGAAGAAATAAAGAATTCCACAGAAAAACCGTCCGGGCCCGAAGCTTTGTTGCGAGGCAATGAAAATATTGCTGCTGTCATTTCAGAATATGTGGGGATAGCTGAGAATAGACTGTATAGGTCAGGAGCACATCTGAAAGGATGAATATCACGGATTTCCTCCACCGTATAAGGCGTAACACCAATTGTGGGAGTGCCAAGAAGGGTTTGATAGAAATTCAGAGTCATAGATTTCATGAGAAACTGATCTGAGATCCTTTGATTCTGGCTGTCTAGGAGAAAGTATATTATGTTCCTGGAAAGATGAGCCATCACTGAACTGAAAAAGAATCTTGTATTTAGGTCTCCTTCGGCAAGCCAACGAATGCGAGATTTATGCCTCAAGAAGGACTCCTCTGCCGTTGAGATGAAAACCCAATGATCTCTGCATTTTCTGTCCTCCTCAAAGAGCTCCGGGGAAGGATTTGCCAGAACCTATTGCTGGACAGCCTCCAGAGATTCAAAATCTTGGCCAGCCCTGTTCTGAATTCCACTAAAAGTGGTTCTATTAATATTCTTACAGCATTCCTTTGCAGCACGGAGCCGCTGGTAAAGAGAGAACATGGGATCAGCGGGAATAATCTGAGCTAACCAGGCAGCTGAGATTAAAGTGGAATAGTTTGGATGCGTGGTGAACATTGAGTAGAAAATAAAGCGAGACACTCGTCTTGTATTAGAGGCAGCGAGAGAAATAAGACAAGGAGAGTGATCAGACATTCCAGGCACATCGAAGAATGCATTAGAGTCTGGGAAACAATCCAGCCATTTCTCATTGGTAAGTGCTCTATCCAATTTCCGAGCCTTAGGATTGGTCGGACTCTTATTCGTCCAAGTGAATTCGCAGCCGCGACTAGAAATATCAAATAAACCACTAGATGAAAGACAATCTTGGAAATCAGATAGCCCGTCCAAAGGAATGGGAGATTGCGAGAGAGAGTAAGCCTCCGAGATACTTAAGATCTGATTGAAATCTCCCAGGAATATCCACGGAGAAGACCTGAACAACCGAGACTGAGAGAACCTTTTAATTTGATCCCAAAGAGGTTTCCTGTCTACAGCATCATTTCGAGCATAGACAAAGCCAGTAGTGAAAGAGTGAGAGGTCACTGGATCGAAGACACCACAGAGTACACACTGATCAGACTTAAAATAGGTGATGACTGAAGGCCTTGGGTCCCAAACAATGATAATTCATCCATTTGCTGCATCAAATGAGTGATTGGAGTCTGATCTCCAACCCGAAAAAGCTTAAGAAATTATTGAATCCATATTATGTTGCTGCACACGTGTTTCCAAAAGGCCGCCGATTAGAGGACGGTTAATATGCAGCCACCTTCTGAGAGAGTTGTTTCGTATATTGCCATTAAGGCTTCTTACATTCCAAAAGAAACACTTCATCAGAGGTCCAAAAAAAGTGTGCCTAGGCATTAATTATTGGTAGGAGGAACAGATCGCAAACGCGAACATCCCGAAACAGAATCCGCGCCTGCAGCCGAAGCATCTGAGCTGATAAGGGAGTCCGCTGCATCAAGTGCAGCGTCAGAAGAGGAAAGCCATAGCATTTTCTGACGATGATCGCGCTGTGCTTTCTTCATGACCGAAGTTGAAGCATCTGGAGGTATAACTAACTCTGCATCTGCTAACCTTCGACGGAGAACCTCCTGCGCCGCTTTTATGACTTCCTCATCAGCAGCAAGCTGAGAAGAGGTCGCGGAGACCGCATGAGTTGGAGGACCTGCCTTGGGGGCGGAAGTCTACTTCTTCGATTGACCATGTCCCAACCCTTTAGATCATCTGGAGAAAGATCATGGTCAAGAGAGTTGTGTCTGTGATCAGATGGCAGGATAGCAACATCTGCATTTGCGCAAGTGGAGGCTTTCTCAGACAAAGCCACTTGTTGCTCCGAGAGAGATGGGTCATTGGGTAAAGAGGGAGAGGCCGGATCAAGGTCCTCAGAGGGATTTCCTTCAGAGGAAGTAGCTTCATCTGAGG
>NC_027751.1:41074318-41104792 GCF_000695525.1 Brassica oleracea var. oleracea | reverse complement strand
GAAACATTTGCGGGGGAGTTTGGAATGTCCTTCACAGGAGCCAAAATGGGAGGCAGAGCACACCCAATCACAGGCGGAGGGTTGACTTCAGCAACGGTCTTAGATGATGGAACTTGTTCACCAACTGGTGATTCAGGAGAATTTGAGGAAGAGGCCAAATCAGCAGGCGCCTTAGATTGAGCGTGTGGAAAAGGACAGCGCAAGGGATGATGTCCAAATTCTTCACAAATATTACAGTGCGCTGGCAGTTTTAGAATTTACTGCAAAAAACTACCACCGACCCAAGCTTATCTTTGACTCGAACAGAAGTTGGCTTCGCTGTGGCTAGCACAACTTCAACTCTGAGCTTTGTAATGCCATTTGTGAAAGGCTTAATTGTTGGGAATTCCGATTGAACTGAGTTCCCCAGACAAGAAGCAATCGTACTAAAGCCGTCAGTTGATCAGAGATCCTGCGGGATGTGCCGAACTAGGAACCAAACAGGAGGTGAGACCAGCTTTTGAGAAACTAGATTCGATGTGGGAGACCAAAGTGAAGGTGTGAAGGAACAATTTCCGGATTGCCAGTAGCCGACTTCAATGACCCAGTTCCTAATAACTTCACACGGAATATAAATGAGATAAGTTCTCTTCGAATGATGTTTGACTGTTATCCTTCCTTGTTTCCCCATATAGGGTTTAGATCTGCGAAGACCTTTGCCGGAGAAGGAAGATCTCCATGGAAGACCGCAACAATGAAGTTGTTCCAGCGATTTGTAGAGGTGAGCGTGATTGATTCTGGCGCCTGAATCGTAGTAATGCCATCCTCTGAAATAGTAGGAGTTGAAACACGTGAGAGATTCCAGTGAGCAGATTTCAACTTTGAGATCTATGTTTGAGGAGCAGCTGGAGTCACCAAAGGAAAAGTTGAAGTTGAAAAAGTTGAGACTTTTTTCACGGGGAATATCTGCTGTGGGCAGATCTGAACAAAAGAGACTTGGACGGAGAGGGGACGAGGCTGGATCTGAGAGTGGAGAAAGACCTTGGATGCAAAGGAGATCTGACGGAGCAGCAGGAAGATCTGGCGGAGCCGCAGGAGGATCCGGAGGTTTCAGAGTCATCGAAGAAGGGGGGGGAGGTCGGGAGTTCTCATCGGCGAGCGTGCGGCTTCGCCGACGGCTTGGATTTGCTTTTCACAATCGCACTTTCGGGTTATTGTTTCAGAGTAAGTGTGTGCCTTTTTGTTTCCTCTTCATGTTTGTTTGTTTTGCTTTGTTTAGAATGTGTTTCAAGATCTGATTTTTGACAACTAATTTTACTTCTAAAAGAATAGAAAAAATACACCTAACAATAAAATAAAAGAATATGAATCTCAAACATTATCATCAAACCAAAAAATTACCTATGATAGTTATAATAGAGGTCGGAAGATATTAATCTATTCTATTAAAAAAGAATCACTGTGAAAAAATCTACATATACAAGATTGTTTGAACTATTTCCTAAGAGTTAATAATTTCATTGTCCTACTTAAATTTCTCCTAAAAATATATTTTCATATTTTTTCTGATTTTCTTTAGATATTATAAGTGTGCAACTCCTATATTTATGGTAACTACTATATTACATTCTATAAATCTCACCCCTTGATTATAAATTTCTCCATTTAGTTATTGATATCACATATACGATTTACTAACCAACATTTTTTCGATGCAATAATATATAAACTCGTGGGTCCATAGACTAATCTATTATGTATGTGACCATATATATATATTATATAATATTTATTTTAATTCTTAAATTCATATCTATATAAAACGAATGGTATGATGCATATCACCATTAAATAATACATGCCATTTGAATTAAAACAGTCTGGTAAGTAATACATGTATTTTTTAAAAATGAGTTAATGAAGTATGATAAATAATTATCACAAAATCATGTTTTACTATAGAACCGATCAAACTTAGTAGTATATTATATTATTTTCAGTTCATAAAAACGATATTAACATATAAGTACTGGACAAATTTGAAAAAATGCATATGAAGTTAGTTAAAAATTATCCTCGGGCCAACTTATTTAATTGAGTTTTTACTATAATTCAGATACAACCACTTAAACTATATTATGGAAAATTAAAAAATACAAATAATTTAGAAAATATTGCACCATATTCTCTCTTTTTTTTATAAAAAAATAAGTTGACTTGATTTTTACTTATGAAGCACAATTACTAAAATCCAAAATAATGATTAGTATTTTTTTTTGGGCAACAAATAATGTTTAGTATAAAAGATGCTCAAATACAAGTCCACTTTTGTAATTCAGTTTAAATAACAAAATAAGTTTACAAATATAATTAGGTCCATAATTAATATTTATATTATTTAAGTTTCAAGCTTGCAGTTTTCTGCGGGTTATTCAATCATATATTATATATTAAACACATTGAGATTGATATAAACTCTTCACTAAGTTTGGAATATCTAAGTTAATCAAGATTTTTCTCTTTTGAAAAAGTATTAACCCCGTGTTTCAAAGCTTGATTCAAAAGTTTGAATTGAGTTTTGAAAAAATATCATCCAATTTATATGGGATTTTATCGGGTCAACTAATATTGGATAGCGGGTTAATGATATTTTTTACGTTTTTACTGATTTTTATATATAAGGTTTTAACAAAATTCAGACCAGATTTATATGAATTACCTGATTTTCTTCAGAGACTGTAGGTTTGGTTCGGGTATGAAAACACTTCTAAAACTATTAAAAGTTCTACAATATATATACTATTAGATTAGCCCAAAATCTGCCAAGTAAATTTTTTGTCTCATCAACTCAATAAATATAACTCTTACAAAATACACACAAAATGCAACGATGACGTTGTAACATAAGAATACACAAATAAAATCTAAAATAAACTATTTGATAAATTATATAATTTTAATCTAAAATTCTTTTACTTTTTCGATATAATAACACTTTATAACTTAATAATATACTTCAAAACATGAAAACCAAAATAATAATTCATATCAAACAATATTCTTAATCGGAAAAAAATCCGCGCTTTTGAAGCGCGGGTCAAAATCTAGTATAAACTTATTTATAAAACCTTTCTTGTTCTCAGTAGATAGTTAGAAACATTTTAATCTTCCGTGTACGTTTTATTTTTTTTTAAATGAACATGGGGTAATTATTCATTCTGAGACTTACATAGTTACATAAGCTAAAGTATTATTTTAAATATGCCGTTGTATGCCAACCCTGTAAAAGAGTGATTCCAAGTAACCGCATTTTTTTTGTTGTTGAAATGAGTGACCGCTTATTACCAAACAATTAATAAGAAAACTAAAATACTGTGCTACTAGAAGTCTAATTGGCTTACTACAGTTAAGTTAATCATATATGTAAGAATATTTCTGTACAGTTTACACATTTACAATTACAAATAATGAATAAACCTCTACATTGATATAATAACAGAACCATAATTTTGAAGACTCGAAAAAGTTAAGTCATTGTGTGTTTTTACCAGAGTACACAAAAAGAACAAACCCATTATGTGTTTTTTTCAGTTTCAATAGTCTGCTCACATTTATGGGAAATTAGGTCCAATAACCTAAAAACAACTATAATTCACCAAATAACCTAAATCTATCATCTCTGCTCCTTTCTCTTTGTATCTCTCTTTACCATCTTACTGCAAATCTAATTTTCTTTTTCCTTTTGGTTATTTCACAAATAAATCAGACATTTATTCGTATATTATAGAGGGATTTTCAGTTGGTTAGATTAACAAGATGTCAGTGTTAGAATCTTAATTAGTTAGTTAACCACATATAGTTAAGTCGATTCATGTGTAATCCTATGATAATTGTTTTTCATTTCATTTAGTTAGTCTCTTGTGACAGTATTTACTACCTATATTCCACATATATTTTAATTAAATTTATGTTAAGTCAATTTCTACTTCATAATTTTGATGAAACACTAACAAAGGTTCTCAATTTAGGAATTTTTTTCAGCATATTCAAATAAAGATTAACTATGTTTTATTGTGCTGATGTTCGTTTTCAATCATATATATATATATATATATGTATACTGTCAACAGAAAAGATTTATAATCCATAATATAAATTTGTGCCGCTATCTCTTTTTTTTTTTTGCTTTAATGTGCCGCTATCTCTTACTATTATGTTATCGTATCTACTTATGTTGCCATCTCTTACTATAAAATTTTCACCAGTCAGAGACAAAATAAATTCTGAAAATTGTTGGAACAAATTGGAAAAATTCTTAAACGAAGTCCTAGTTTAAGAAGTAAAAAAGAAACAGTACGGCGTTGTTATAGTGATTTCTATTTTACTTCGTGAGATAGCTGTTTATTCTCGTTGTGGGTATTATATGCCTTATAATGGGTGTTGTAATTCTTCCATGGGATCGTTGTATACTCTTTGTGGGCTCATTTTTTTATCAGGTCATATAATTGTTGGCCGACAAAAACGTATAGAAAAGTTTGCAAAAGGCTATAAAACGTAGAAAAAAATAGCCGACATGGGACACACGAGAGGGCTATCACGGGGGAGCAACGTGGACCAACATGATAGAAGAGCTAAATAATAGTCCCCAAATTGTAACATTGACATGTTTCTTTTTTTCCCTTATATATAAATATATCTCTTTTTTTTTTCTGTGGGTCACATTATTTATATACAAGTTTCCATTTCACATGTAGTTTTCTTGTCGGCATGGCGTCCTCATTACTTCATCGCTTTCACTTTTACATACTGTTATTTATCTAATTCGTATGTAAAACATTTTTCAAATGCCAATATATATGATTAAAAATTATAAAACCGACTCATAATTTACTAGTATGTGGTAATGTGCTACCGTATCATCGTTCTTTTGATAGAGTGAATGTATAATTTGTTGATGAACCAAAAACAAGTTTAAAGTTAAAATTCCAAATCACTTAAAAATCAAAAGAAACCTATGTTGATATATAGATATAATACTGCAAATAAAAAGAAGCCCAAAGAAAAAGAAGAACTCCCATCTCTTTTTTTGTTGAAACATCCATTTTTCCCTTTGTGTATTTTGGCGTAGCATGAAACTATCTATATATACACATGCAAACATTCTTAGACCTCTCGTAGCTTACCTACAACAACAACTCTCTCTCTCTCTCTCTCTCTCTAGTTATTGATTTGTCAATTAACTGTTAAATCTTTTGAGAAAAGAAAACAAGAAAGGAAATGGATCTATTGTCAAGAAAAGCTACATGCAACAGCCATGGCCAAGACTCTTCGTATTTCCTTGGATGGGAAGAGTATGAGAAAAATCCTCACGATGTCGTCAAGAATCCTCACGGCATTATCCAGATGGGTCTTGCGGAAAATCAGGTAACAAATATTACTCAACTGCATATACATGTGATAACTAATAGATATCAAACCATATTTATGTATTCAGAAAATAATATTTATTTTTATTTACTTTAATTTTGCAGCTATGCTTCGATCTTTTAGAGTCATGGCTTATACAAAACCCGGACGCGGCCAGTTTCAAGAGAGACGGACAGTCTATTTTCCGGGAACTCGCTCTCTTTCAAGACTATAATGGCCTCTCTTCCTTCAAAAAAGTAAGTTCGTTATTATACATATATATGATTGCAAGAACAATCAATAAAAATTATTTCCATTTACTGAATGGTCGGAATAATTTTCAGGCGTTGGCTGATTTCATGTCCGAAAATAGACAAAACCGAGTTTCTTTCGATTCGAAGAATCTTGTCCTCACGGCTGGAGCAACTTCTGCAAACGAAACTCTAATGTTTTGTCTTGCAAATCCTGGAGACGCTTTCTTGCTTCCCACGCCGTACTATCCAGGGTTAGTACAACGCTTGCTTCATTCTTACAATGTTTGCTTCACTCATACGTAACAGTTTTATCATTACTTTAAACTCAACCTAACTTAGAGTCTCCTACCTTTTTATGCTTCAGGTTTGATAGAGATCTAAAATGGCGAACTGGGGTTGAGATTGTACCGATCCAATGCTCAAGTAGGAACGGGTTTTGCATAACAAAACTTGCACTCGAAGAAGCCTACGAGCAAGCCAAGAAGCTTAACCTAAACGTCAAAGGAGTTCTCATAACCAACCCATCTAACCCTTTGGGCACGACAGCAACCCAAACCGAACTTAACATTCTATTTGAATTCATCTCTAAGAATAAGAATATACATCTAGTAAGCGACGAGATCTATTCAGGAACAGCCTTTAGCTCTTCAGAATTCATCAGTGTCATGGAGATTCTCAAAACCAACCAACTCGAAAACACCGATGTTTTTAAACGTGTCCACATTGTTTATAGCTTATCTAAAGATCTAGGCCTCCCTGGTTTTCGAGTTGGAGCTATTTACTCCAACGACAAAGATGTCATCTCCGCCGCTACAAAAATGTCTAGCTTCGGCCTTGTCTCCTCCCAAACACAATATCTATTATCCTCATTATTATCCGACAAGAAATTCACCAAAAACTACCTTAGAGAAAACCAAAGACGGCTCAATAATAGACAAAGAATGCTCGTGACTGGTCTAGAGGCCATAGGGATCGGATGTCTCAAGAGCAATGCGGGACTCTTCTGTTGGGTCGACATGAGACATCTCCTTAGCTCCAAAACGTTCGAAGCCGAGATGGATCTTTGGAAGAAGATTGTTTACGAAGTGAAGCTCAACATCTCTCCTGGTTCGTCGTGCCATTGTGAAGAACCTGGCTGGTTTAGGGTTTGTTTCGCGAACATGAGTGAGGAGACATTGAAGCTTGCTATGAAGAGATTAAAGAAGTTCGTTGATAATGGAACCTTAAGTAGAAGTTGCCAAGTTGGTGAAAGCCAAAGCTTAAAGAGTTCGAGGAAGAAGACAACGACTACAGTTTCTAACTGGGTTTTCCGACTGTCGTTCCACGACCGTGACACGGAGGAACGATAGTCCGGTTATATTTCAAGTTTAATATTTTATTTATATATACATATTGTCATTTTGATGTATTTTTATTACCAGACTTGTATTTTGGTATATAGCTGTTGGAGAGAAAGTGACGCACTCCGCACGTGTATATGCTGCGGCTCTTTTTCGAATGAAAATAAAATTGAACCTTCAGTTTCTTTATACCTTCAGTTTCCTTATAATCACTATATGGTTTCATTTATTTATTGACCTAACTAAAACTCGTGTGCTGCCAATATCTTTCTCATTAATTTTGGAGTGCAGTCAACTCAAAACCTAACTATTTCACAATATCTTCTATTGTTCACATTCGTTTATTTCTTTCTCTAAATCAGATTTATAACAAAATTCAAAATGATAGGTTTATGTTTACTTTATAGTGCACGCAGTGAGCAATTTCGTTTAGACCACTTGAAAGTCAATGAAGACTACTGTAGAAGTCAAAAGGTAAGTTTAAATATAACCACGTAGACTAGATATGGATGTGGCGACCAGGATTTGTTCATATTAACACATTAGTGGATGCAGTATTAGAAATCAGATATCTCTTTGTTCTATAACTTTGCTCTTTTATCGCCCAACCAATTTTAAACGATTTTGTAAAAACCTGTTAAACGTTAATAGACATTCGAACGTGGAACAACGCTTGACTAATTAAACTTTCAATCATCTAAAAACCACTGCGGAGTGCTATTTTATCCTCCATTTCAACCATTTGTATACAGAAAATGAACTATCAATAATAAATGGTTAATCAGCGTCTAAACAAAACGTTTTTTTTTTTATATTTTCATCAATTTTTTTTTGAAACACTTATATTTTCATCAATTAATAGGTAACTTTCTAACAAAGATTTTAGATATTGCATCAATTAGAAATGGTCGCTTAATGCAACATGCATCTATATCTGATTTTCTTCTGTCGATCAAACTAAAACGATACATCTATTATATTTTTTTCAACAAAATCATACATCTACTTTTGAAATGATCTTTGCATGATTGAAGGATCAATACGAAAAATATTAGTGCTTATAGTGCAGTACTACCAATTATATTTAAATATATTTTATAATTCATTATATTTTATGATAAAATATCATGAATTATTTTTTTCAAAAAAAAATACAATATCATGTTAAATATATAATATATATTTTAAATATTAATATATATTTCAAATCGTTTTATTCTTTATTATTACTGAACCTGTTTAACAATTATATTTAAATATATTTTATAATTCATTATATTTTATGCTAAGACATCATGAATTAAATATAGAATATCTATTTTAAATATTAAAATATATATTTCAAACCGTTTTATTCTTTATTATTACTGAACCTGTTTACAAGATTTATCTTGTGGTTTAGTTTGTCAAATAGTCTACTTTCAGGGCGCGATCGCTAAGCAGTTTAAGCGGATCGCTAAGCATTTTAAACAAAGACAACAGTATAAAAGTTCAATGTAGTATGTGGCAGCTAAAACAAGTGATATATATGTAATTTGAATTGTTTTTAAATAATGTATAGATTATTACAAAATATACTTAAATATATATAGTCTGTTCAAAGATGTGGAGCTAGTAGGTGAGGAGAGGATGAGTTGTTTTTAAGTAATTGAAAGACAAATCCACCTTTTTGAAAATTGCAAAGCGTGATTATTACATTATTAACTAATTAGAAAGTGATTAATCGGCAAAACTATACGTGTAGTTACCCGACATTCAGATTTGTCTGTGATTCTGGTTTGTGACTTTCGGCATAAACGAGATCAACCAAATCAGGCAATCACCTTAACCGATCTCTACTACACTGATCGCAATTTGGAACAAAAGAAAAATAAAGAAGAAGAAGAAGTTATAATTCAATTAAGTAATGTCTGACATAGAATATCTCGGAAGATCCTACTTTGGAAATATATAAGGAACTTAAATAATATATAAGGGATTTAAGTAAAATATAAGAAACTTGAGCTAATCTACTTACTATTAATTGGTTTTAAGTTGGGAGTCCAGAAAATTTGCCATTGTATCGGAGCCAAGTTTCTTATAGTTTAGCATATATTGTATATATCTTACGAGTTTGGGAATATCTTGTTTAGGAGGACTGTGAGTGTATATATATATACGTAATCTCTTCTATGATGAATAAACTCAGAACATTATTTTCATATTCTAAGTTTGTCAGAATATACTCTATGGTTGTTGTATATATTATCTATTATACATAATTTATTTATTAAATCAGAAAATTTCACTTACTATTAATGTGAGTTTTACTTAATTAGTTAATTAGAACTGAATTGTGTGTGACAATATAACTTGCATATCTAGTATATTTCTTTCATTACCTTTGAAAAAACAAAACAAATTCATTGTATACATAATTAGTCAACATTTGCGCCCGCGCTCGCACACACACATATATATATATATATATATATATAGTATAAATTATATAAATTAATATTCGATAAATTAATAATTTTCACTAGTTTCATGTTGGGATAGTGTAAAATATGACACAATTTTAATAAAATAATAATTTTTTAAGAACCTTATATAAATATATGGTCCCAATGTAAAGATATATTAATAATTAATATATACAAAATTTGTATAGATATAAATATATATTGTATAGTTTGTTTTTTATTCATAGTGAAGTTTATTTTTATTTTTTCTAAATAATTCAAAATATTTTAATGCATCTAAATTTATGGTGTATATTTTTTTACACCAAATAATCGAATAAGAACAACATAAAATTTGTATTTATAAAATTTAATCAATGTATATATACTGTAAAATAAAATATGTTTATTTTTATCTTAAAAATATATCAAAAATATATAATCTAAAAATAGGAATTTATAAAATATTATTATTTCAACATTATTATTTATAGAATTTTTATACGCTCTTGCTATACAGTAATTAACCGATTGCCGAACTAACACATACCTTATTTTATAAACACATAATGTGTGTGTGTGTGTGTTTAAAGAAAAAAATGAAATCGTAAATCCACAATTATAAATCCACCGTTACATTTGTTGGTCTACAACGGATCAACTTGGTAATAGTGATTCAAACTTTTTAAAATAAACTTCTGCCTTGATTTTGAAATATATGCTTAACTTAAAACATGTTAAATATAGTTCATTTTGTGAGATATTAGTATACTACTAGCTATTATATATAGAATCATCAGTCCTTTCACATCATAACATATAATAAATTATAAAATATTTCCATGCGTGTAAATAAAAAATAAGAAACATATCCAAGAACATTTGAACAAAAAGACACTAAAAACTTATATAGACTGTACATACAGGGAGATGACAAATTTGATGAGATGCCATGTATTGTCATGTGGGGATATAGATAAGACGGGTGACATTTTCATCACAAGGGAAAACAGAGGACAATATCTTTTGTTTTGGCGATTTGAAAAATAAAAATATATTGTAACATGTAAATGTATTTTGGAACAACCTTGTATATACATATCATATTGGGGCTAAGGATTGATATTATATCATGTGTTTGTTGGATTGAAGCATGAAGGGGCCACATGGCACTGATATTATACCAACGTACATTCTATATTTATTTATTTAACATTGTTTGGCGCTCTTAGTAATATTACTCTACTACGATAACGATAAACATGTGTTGATGAATTTTTATAATTAAAATATACAACAGATTTTTTTCGTTTTAAATTATATGATGTTTTAGAAAGTTTATGTTGTTTCAAAATATAAAATGTTTTGAGGTTTTAAGGTTAATTTTGACTTTATTAGAAACTGTTCATCCAATTAGACTTTACAGACTTTTTTATAATTGGTTGAATAATTTTAAAATTATATCTTTAGAAGTGTTTTTTAGAAAAAAATAAATTTTTTAATCTTTGTACATTAACCCAAAACATTATATATTATAAAACGGATAGAGTAAAATATTGACAAATTTAAGGTTTATATATGATTGATTTTTTTATATATATATACAATTTTAGAATGTTTATATAATTATATATATGTTGGGCCGGGAACAATTGTAATTGAAATTGTGGATAAAAAATTAGAATTTATGATGGGCTCGATATATTTGGTCTTAAACATTTTACACTAATTTTCCGAGTTTACATTTTTACATAAAATAGAAAATTAAATATAAAAAGACAACTACAAATTGGGTTAGGCTTATTTTTAAGGAAATAAATATACAATGGTTATTTTCTTATCTTAAAAAAACAAATTTCCAAGGAATTCTGTTTTGAATTCCAATTGTGCATAATAAGTCATTTTTAACTAATAAAAATACAATTGTTAGTAAGTTTGTACGCGCTGAAAATCCAGGTAACAAAAGAATTATTAGTCTTCAATAAAAATACAATCATATTTTTAAAATAAAAATTTCCTTATTTTTTTCAAGGAAATTGGGTTAGGCTTCTTTTTTTTAAGGGATTAAAAAGACAGCTACAAATTGAATTCCTTGGTGCCAACATATTTTGGTAGTCTTCAATATAAGTTCTCATATTTACCTACTGAAGAATTGTGTAAATATTCGATATATATAATCGTTTGGTGATTAAGCTTTGTGTATTATTATCTTTAATAGCGAAACACAGAAAGTATACTTACCTAAATTCCAATTATTCTAAATGTGTGTATCACGGTAATAATTTTTTTTTTCATTCTAACACTAAAAAACCGAAAGTATTTGATTGATTATGGTTCATTTCAATGGAAATTAAAATGACTCTTAACCAACGTCAATAATAGACAAACAGTATATTAATTATGTTTTCCAGTGATATGGTTTTCAAATATTTTTGGAATGAAATCATGAAAGGATTTTTGGAATTGTTAAATACATATTAACCCGTTTACTTAGCTTATGTGATGAACATAATAATAATGAACAGTATGTGATTCATTTATCGTTTACTACATGGTTTTGAATGGTTTTAGACTGATTGTACACGATGTATATTTTTATCCAAAAAGAATCACATTTGCCACAATCGTTCCATGATTTGTTCAATATTCTTGTGATTTGTTTTTCATTTCTCTATGGTGTAGGTTCAGATTTTGGAAGAAACTTTTGACAGCTGAAGAACCTTACGAATAATACATAGACAACTTGCTATGAATTATGCTGAAGAAACTTTGAATAGTAATCGGTATGGCCAATATCATTTCTTAGTTTTTAATATGTGTTCAGTTTTGATCAAAACGTTACCTACGGAAAGCTATATTACATATTTGCTTTATCATGATATCATTACTTTATACTCATGAGGTTTGTTGGTGTTTTTTGTATGGTACAATGTTATATTGGGTCATAATTGATTTGGTCTGTATGTATTATGCTAGAGCTAAATAATGTTCGACTAAAATTTGGCTAAACTTTTTGTAGTGATGTCACATCAGCAATTTAGAGACTTAAGAGAAAGACATATAAGCAATATCATTATGTAATCAATACAAAATTAAGATTACAATTTTTTATAAGATTCTCAATTAATATATTTGGGATGTTTAATTTTTTTTTTGCCTAAGTACTCTATGTTTAATTTGGAAGTATTCTTTTAAAACTAGAGCACGCAAGAAATTGTCTATTCTCAAATTTTAACTCAGATATGGTTTATAAACTGAATTTACAAGGACTTAGACAGATCCAAAAGACATCGAGTATATTGTAAATACATGCATTAATATATTAATTTTTATATACTTTTATGTGATTGTAGTTAAATGTTAGTTCTTTATTAAGTGTGTGTAACCCAAATTTATTCTTATATCAATAACAAAGCTTCCCATTGTATATATGGTCAATTTTTACGATGACTATCACTATTCAAATTTGGATGAGATAACTATATGAATACAACTGAAACGATGTTAATACTTAATACTAGGGTGTTGTTCATCAGCAGCACTTGCATGACTTGACTTCGTTATTCATCGATGATTGTACGCTCTATTTACATAATATATTAGCATCTATATGACAGTTGCAATATCTACGCAATCACGACCAAGAAAGTATATAAATGATGGACGAAGATGTTTATTATAATTTGTTTTAAGTGCAGACGAACAAATAGCAAATGTGTGTATTGTAAGGCCATATGCATTTTGTGAGTGCTACAGAGACTTATTTGTCTTTGATATACAAAACATTAGTGCAACAAAGTCCAATATTGATATTTTCTTTTTGGACAGGGCTAACAATAGTAAATACGGATACATATTTTCGTTTGTTTGGAACGTAGGGGACAATGACACAGCATTTTCAAGAAAGTTTTGATCTTTGTTTGGTCACAGTGTTTTTCCATTTTTTTCATTTTGAGTTATCAAAAACAAAACTTTAAAAAGCAACAGATTTTTCACTAAAGTACTTATACAAAAATGAGTCAAATGGTGACAAAAATATGATCTTTTTATATGAAGCTAACTTGGGTAAGTTATTAGACAAAAAATTACACCGCTGTGAAATTTTTAATAGATGCAAAAATTGTCATATATGCAAGCGTTTCTACGATGGCTCTTAATGAATCCTCTCAAGCTCCTTAGCGGTTTTCACATCTGAGGGAAGCAACGAAAATCTCGATGAAGACAAAGAAGTTTAAAAAAAAGCGAAGCATACATATGGAATCAAACTTGGGATGGATCTTCGGTGCACGGATTGATGCGTGACCAATTCTGGGAGTTTTACGTTGGTCCCTATTCCAGCGGCGTTAAAGTCGGCCACTGTTTCCGGAAAGTGCTAACCCTTTCCCATGCTGTGACCAGGGTCGGCCTGAGATTTTGGTTGGAGACACGTAGTTGTGTCTATGTAAAAATTTTTTTTTAATAAATTTTAAAACTGGAGTACGCAAGAAATTTGTCTTTACAAATGTGATGAAATCCCTACATGAAATGTTTATGTAAAAAAAAGTCAATTTTTTTGGATCCCTTTGCATGATCCCTTCACAAATGTCTTTCCTTACTTCATACCTATCTTTTGTAATTTGGGTTTAAAATGGGTTAAGATATTGTAATGGCTTTATGTTTGAGTTCTATTTGTAACAAATTGGCCATGTTTTCTATATTACAAAGGTTGACAAAAAAAATACAAATCTAGAAAATATCAAAAACTGTCAATTTATATATTTATGGGTTGATTGATATATATTTTTTGACTAAGGATTGATCAATTCTTACATTAACATCCAAAAATATATACAAATTCTAGTAAATATTGGCATTCGGGATAATCATAAAAATTTTATTATTATTTTGGATGGTTTCAAATCTTTCAAAAAAAAAAAAAATTATCCAGCGTTTGTGATAATAAGCAGTTCCCTATGGATAAAAAATTTAAAAATTAGACAAAATTTATTAAACTCATTATATATACTATCTTTACACAAATTAAGACATATCTATATACATGATAAAGAAATATATAAACGAGTGACAAATATAATCTAATACTTATTAAGCTTCTATATTATTTTATATTTGATAAATCTTCATTTGATCCGTGGCAATATATATATATTTTTTAATAACATCATACTTTATTGATCATAATGTAGAAATTACATAGTCTTCATGAACAAGACTTATTATTATTATTATTATTATTATTATTATTATTATTATTATTATTATTATTATTATTATTATCATATTTCATAATTATGAAAAATAAAAGACAACGTATTAATTCGAACTCGGTTTTGCTAGCTTGTCTGCCACCTTGTTTGCATCTCTTGAAATCCAACGAAAACTTATATCATCAAATCTCATGCACCACCATCTTATATCCAGCAAAATACAAAGCATTGTTATTAAGAATTTGTATTGCTTTCTTGAAATCAATTTCTATACTAGCTTTCGATATATAGCCCAAATTCCAACAATTTTGTAGTGCCATCAACATGGCATGTTGCTCACTAAAGCATTTCCGACCTTTCTTCCAACAGCTTGTACATCACCATTATATATTCCTTTATCATCTCTTATTACCCATCCAGCAGTACTCGCTAATCCTGAGTTGATATAAGAATCATCTACATTACATTTTATGTAACCCGTTGGTGGTAATTTCCATCTCCTGCTGACTTCCGAAACTCCACCATGATCTAATCCTGGTGTACAATCCAAGGAATATTTACCAATATATTTCCATTCATTTGCATCATTTTTTTTTTGCATACAAGAGAATAAATTTCCAATGCATTTGTTTCTGTTGAAAGATAAGTCTGTTTCGACTTTTCCATAATCTTCATAGTATCCAAATTGGAAGATCCTTGTAATGATTTAATCTTGCTGATAAAATCACCAGTAAACACGCCTGTAATATATCATCTAGTGTTGCATTTGGATTGTCAATTGTAGAATTTACAGTACCCAAATCCCTCCAAATCTGCTTAGTATACACACAATAAAAAAATAGATGTGCTTTTGTTTCTTCAGCTTTATATCTCTTTCATAGAACATCACTTGTGATATGTTTTTCTTCTTAAATTGTTCCCAATTGCTAAGCTGCGAGAAAAAAAGTCTCCATAGAAAATGTTGTAACTTCGATGGAATTTTCGTCTTCCAGACTTTCTGCTTCAATAAAACGTTACCATATGTTTGGTGAAACAACACTACTACTGGTAGATGTGTAGCTAATAAGTAACCAGATTTCACAGTGTAGATGCTATCATCATTATAATCAGGGGCGGATCTAGAAGAGGCATTAGTCGGGGGCATCAAGCTAAGGTTTGAGTTAGTAGGGGCACCTTTATAGAAATTGAGCTTGCTGTAATACAATTGCTTAAAGAAAATCAAGATTTAGTAGGGGGCACGTGACCCGTTAGTCGTAACGTACGTCCGCCCCTGATTATAATGCCAGCCTACAAAATTGTTCATCAAAATTATGAATTAAAACAAAATGATTTTAACGAAAAACTAAAAATATATATAATATTATCTATATATTGTTTTTAATAGTTTTCATATTATGTAATTAAGCCATATGAGATAGGATAACTCCCCAAAGCAAAGAAAGACAACCAACTCTGAACAGATCATCATTCCTACTCCTACAAAATGTCATGCTAAAATCAAAGAAGATCATGCAAAGGAATCCAAAAAAGTGTTGGTTTCACTATTCAAAAACTCTATCTGGTTAACTCATATTCTTGTTTCTAAAGAAATAGATTTATGTGAACATCACCGGTGAAAGAGATATATGTAATTAAAAGCTTTGATTTTAAATAGGCAATCGCGTCGGTTTTTTCAAAATGCCTCAGTTTTGATATTTGAAAACAGACAATTTTGATATCTTAAAACGGACAGTTTTGATACTTCAAAACGCATGGGTTTTGATTGATCGAAATAGTAGACAGATGGGTTAAAACATTAACAAATTATTACGATGAAGGTATTTTAATGTTAAAAAAAATTGTTGATGAATTTTATCCGAATCACTTGTAGGGTTGTAGTTAAAAGACCCACCTTATAATTGCACCCAATTTCGCAACCATTGTTTTAAAACAGAGCCCAAGTTAAGATTATGATAAATTTTTGAGTTGACGTATAAAAATGGTTAAAAAACCGTGGCTCATATTTAGATTGATTCACATATTTTGAATGATTAACACAAAACGTGGCCCATCTTTTAACATAAAGTTTGCCGGGTTTTTAGGCCCAATGTTTTATTAAAACTGGTTTTTTTCTTTTGAAACATTAGTTTTTATTCTTTTTTTTCACTCTTTTGAAACATTACTAAAAGTAGTTAACGAACCTAAATGAACCATAACTGAAAACCAACGAAGAAAGCATTGGTAGTCTTTGCAGTATCGTGGATTATTATGGATTTTACCTTATGATGGGTTTAACTCAAGAGTGAATTTATTATATTGTTGAGATTCTTTCTTATCACTGTTGAGATTTTTATATAATAAATCCATGTTTTACGACAGATGTATATATTCAATGCAATATAAGATTACAACACACAAAAACTTGAGTATAGATGTATACTTATAATTATCATCTGCATTCAATCAGAAAACAACGACCATTGGCCCAATAAATGAAAAACGAGCGTGTTTGCAATGGTTATACCAAACCTATAAGATAAAAAAGTCCAATTAAAAGTGGCAGATATAGTAAGACGGAAGGGGTAACAAATTTATAACATTTGTGATATATGCGAAAAATTTAACATAATTAATTTGGCTACATATACCACTGAAATGTACTTACTTTTCCGGTTACACATCCATAATTTTTTTTTGAGTTAAGCGTACTTAAACTAGAGTAGTAGAAGGATGGATTGCCTATTAGAAAGTGATTCGCGATATCATGCGAGTGAGGTCAAAGCACGGAAAAATGACATGTGGTGGTTGCAAGATCAGTAAACAAGTCTTCCGAGCCTCCAAAAATTAACGCACTACCAATCGTATGGAATAGGGTCATGGGCCGAGTGAGCGGGTGTGGGAGATCCATTAGTCATAAGGGGTCGAGGCGTTATAACACTACCAGAAAACAAGACCTTAACGACTACAGTATTAGTAGCTAGTTGGTCGTAATATGGGCATTACGACCAATTAACTTTGAAAATCGATTGGTCGGTAGAAGCTAGTCGTAATTAATTATTAGAGGCACATTGATCGTAATATTACGACTAGACATATTAGTCGTACACTGGTCGTAACCTTACGACCAATTTACATCTAATGTCGATGTTTATTAGTCGTAAGGTAACGATCACTTTACATCGACTTTAGATGTTCATTGGTCGTAAATTTGACCAACTTTATTTATTTATTTTCGAATTTTGTATTTATTTACAAATTTTATATATTAATTAAAATCAAATATTTAAATTTAGTTTGATTTAGTTTTTTAAAATTTGATAAAATTAAAAGAAAATATCTAACATCCGTAAATATAATAATATCCATAATATAAAACATTCAAAATACAAATTAATTAAAACCGAAAAAAACTAATTAGCATTAAGGTTTATTTCGTCGAAGAAGTCGGATGATGTGCCGGAGGTAGAAACTGATGGATCCGGCTGTCCGAGAAAGGTACTCCCGTAAGAGTTTCTAGGCGCAAGGTTCCTAAGTCTCTTTCTACCACCATCCATAGCAATATCGTCAATCTGAAAAAAAAAAACCAAAAAAATAGATGGTTAAAAACAATTCAAATTTTTTATATAAAAAATAATCTAAACCTACTCTAATTCCATCATAATCTAACTCCATCCTAATCTACTTCCTTCCTAAACTAATTCCAAACCTAATCTAATCACCTAACTAACCACCTAAAACTAAAAAAAAAAAGCTTACCTAGAGAGAGAAGGGAAGTCGTTGTTAGAGAGAAGAGAATGAGCAACCAAATGGCTTCGCGAGGTCCGAGTATATATAGAGCTTTGGTGTTAGTCGTAGATGGGTTGTAATATTACGACTAATGAGAGACTAGCGGTCGTAAAGGAGACATAGATTTACGACCAATGGGGGACCAAATAATATTACGACCAATTAGAGACTAAATATTTTTTTTATTTACGACCAATGTGGGACGAAGTCCTTTACGACCAATTAGGGACCAATGTGGGAAGAATTAAGATTAGTCGTAACTGAATCGTATTTTACGACTAATTAGCTTCGTTTTGTGTTTATACCCTAAAACCGAAACCCCAAACCCCACACATCATAACTTTTATACACTTCTAAACCCCAAAGTACAAAGATTTTTTTTTTAAACTAAGTTCATATATAATTGAGCAAACATGATAATAAGTTATATATTATTTGTAATGCAATACAAAGAGTTTAATAATATAATAAAACACAAACACTATAACATAATCAAACTCGATCATTCATCATTAGAAACATAATCCACTTCATCATTTTCTTCAAATTCATCTTCGTTGGCTTCGTCTGTTGCATCGTCTGGAAGTTCTTCATATTCCTGGTTGTGTGGATCAACAAGTAAGATATCATTTGTTGCTTGCTCAGGTACTTCTACTTCATTTACGACATCTTCTTGTAAAGGCGGTTGTTCATCAGTCAAGACTCGGCTCCGAGGTGTAACTTTTATAGCGGCTAACCAAGATATTCCAGATTGTCTGATCCTCGGGTATGGAATAAAACAAAACTACGTTTCTTGTAAATTGGTCGTTAATCAGATGGTAGCTTGTCGATGTAATTTAGTCGTACATTTACGACCACATTACGACTACCTGAAAGTGTGGTCGTAAATGCGAAGTTAGTTTACGACCAATTTACGACTAAACCTTTTAGTAGCAAAATTACGTCTAAGTTACGACGGACTTTAATGTAGTCGTAAGTTAGACGTAATGTCGAAGTTAATTTACGACTACACATTTGTAGTCGTAAATGGTAGTCATTACTCTCACGTTTTCTTGTAGTGTAAGTAGTATCAGAGCCGAACCCAAATGAATGTTAGGTCCAACATGGGGTCACACTAATATGGGTTACGATTCTGAGGCGCAACAAAAACGTTGCGTTCTATGAGAGTGAGTGAATTGTAAATCCCGGTTTGTGGTATATGTGAAAAACTTAATTGAATTGATTTGACTATATATGTCATCGAATTGCATGTACCTTTACGGTTACATATCTAGAAAGAACTTAATTGTTATAGTTAAACGTTGAATGGATACTTATCGGGAAATGATTTCTGATATCATTCGAATGAAGTCAAAACATTGAAAAAAAGTCATATGGTAATATCAGTAAACATGTCTTTTGAATCTCAAAAAATTAACGTCCCATCCGTCGCACAGAATGAAACCCATGAACTTATTAGTCCATGGACGTGGTAAAACTCCTTAGCTTTGGACAGTCAGAGCGTTACAAAATTGTCGAGAGTATATATCCAAGGCGAAGAGTGAATTACAATAGTGGATTAGTGACTATGGACTCTCGCACGCAGGCCCGGCCCTGAAAAACCCAAAAAGAATATGGACTGGAAGCTCAACAAAAATAAAGGCTGCCAATGTTACTTGAACCCACTACCCTTGCTTAGTTTACCAGCTAGTTTAACCATCTCAGATACTTAGAACATTTACAAATTGGCTGACGATTATCTATATGCTATTAGCGGCCGGAAGCTGATGCTTCCATTGCTTCTACCCAGGGCCGCTACTGCTCGCACGTACGCAATTCCGTGTTTCAGAGAACCTTTCATTAACACAAGCAATGATGCAATATTTTTAGGTTAATAAATGACCAAATATTTGTCTGCCTAGATATACGTACAACAAATATTTATGTACATATGTGTGTCGTGTATTGGTAAGTTCCAGAAAACATTTTGATCGAACATAATACGATCTAGTTTTAATTAAAAAATAGTGAAATGAATGCATCTGTAGAGGATTTATAAAAGAGTTGTGAAATGAAGTTCAGTAAAATAAACGGAAATAAACTATGACCTTTCTCTGGGCAAATAATTCGAAGCGTCTCGTCGTGTCTTGGGCATTCTATTAGCCATGTCCACTTCATACACGTACTATTGGGTTGCATTCATAGTAAGAAAACATAGAATTAGGTAGTCATTATAAGCATGGAATGGTAATGGCAGCTAAGATGTTATTGTCAATGAATGATAAATTAAAAACTAAAAGATTAAAATTTCAATATTGTCTTACCAATTGAAACAGAAATAAACTTTTAGGAGAAATCTATATATTAGAACTAATATCACCAAAATAAAATTCGCTAGCAATTATTTTTATTGTATGAATGAAATATGTTAGCGGTTATAGAATATGGTTTTAGTGATATTAACTTGTATATATAATATATGTAAACCTTAATGCAATTAATTATGATATATTCTCTGACCAGAATTTGGGTGTCAAAGGCCTAATCATCCGTCTTTTACAAAGTCAAAATTGGAAAAATTCGTTAAAAATATACTAACTAATTTTCATTTGCTAATAAAATACACGAATTATTTTTGGATCTCCGTTTAATATACAAACATAGTTTTGTTGCCTATTAAATACACAAACTTTTCAAATTTGTAGATTTTACACATCGTTTTAGACGGTGTTAACTATATTTAACGGAAGTGACGATGAAATTAGTGTTTAATTAACACGTGCTTAAATTTTGAAAATAAAATTTCTTTAAAATACACAAACTATTTTTTATTTGCTAATAAAATATACAAACTATTTTTGGATACCCGTTTAATACACAAACTAACTTTTGTTTTCCATTAAATACACAAACTTTTAAAATTTGGAGATTTTACACATCGACTTAGACGATGTCAACTATGTTTAACAGAAGTGAAGACAATGTTTAAATTAAACAAGTGGTTTAGCTGTGAAAAGCACGCTCACCCTAAGCCAACTGAAATTAATTTGAGTTAGTTTCAATTCGAGTTTGACACTCTAATCTGTTCCAACCTCTTTTATTATCCAAACTATGTTCTTTTCTTTCTCTACTTTGATTTCCCTTTATATCGATTCGAAGTGGAGTCGATTTCCATGTCGTGAAAAAGGACGAAGAAAACTACGTATTTTAAACGAGTTTCTGATTTTGGAATTAGTTTAGTGTTATGCATTTCTAATTCTTGTTCTTCGCTTTGATAGTAGTGATAATGATTAAAGGTTAATTTACACTATGATAAATAAGATTAGTGTTATGAATTAAGTTCTACATATAATCTTTCTACTATGATAAAAAAATTTGAAATTTCATCAAAACAAAATTTACACTATAGAAGCGTATTGGAGAAGAAAGCTAACAATATAATCTATCGGAAGATTTTTAAGGAATATTTTCTTCACAGTTTAACCACATGCTCGATTAAACACTAATATTGTCTTCACTTCTGCTAAACATAGTTGACATCGTCTAAATCGATGTATAAAATCTGAAAATTTTAAAAGTTTGTATATTTAATAGAAAACAAAAATTAGTTTGTATATTAAACGGGGATTCAAAACAGTTTGTGTATTTTATTAGCAAATGAAAAATAGTTTGTGTATTATTAAGGAATTTCCTTTTCACAATTTAACACGTGTTAATTAAACACTAACGCCGTCGTCACTTCCGTTAAATATAGTTAACGCCGTCTAAAATGATATGTAAAATCTGTGAATTTCAAAAGTTTGTGTATTTAATAAGTAACAAAAATTAGTTCGTGTATTAAACGGGAATCCAAAATTGTTCGTGTATCTTATTAGCAAATGGAAATTAGTCTGTGTATTTTTAAGAAATTTTTCCGGTCAAAATTTGACCTCATCAAGTCATTTTTCTTATCAAATTTATTACTCTCTCCATCTCATTATATATGAGGTTTTGGTTTAGTTCACAAAGATTAAAAATTTTACTTTCTTCTAAAAAAAAAAAAATTCTCCAGGGTACCCTAGCTACTCTCCCGCTGCTCTACCTAAAGCTCCTACTCACTATCAATCGGAGAGGTGCCATTCTCGTACTGCCAAAGGTGTACCGTCTAATCACTCTCAGCTGCAATGGAGGGTTCGTAATCGATCAAACTCTCCTCGCCTCCCACCACCACCTCCACGTCGACAGTCTCCCTCTACACCAGTTCCCCCTCTGGAGCGAAACCTGCATGAAAGTGCTTTCTCTAAGCAACTGGTTGTACCATCTACTGAAGAAGTACTCGGGGAGCTAAGAGATGTCACCTTACAGTACATACACTGTGCGGACTCTAAAGAGAGCGCGGCCAGGAGACTGAAGGTGATTCAAGGCGAGACAGAGAACTTGATAGCCAACACTGCTTCCAATATTATAGCTGCTGCTGCTAAAGCATCATCTCAGATGGCCCCGGCCCCGCCCCCGCAGGACACCCCAAGCATTATCCTTCTACCACACTCTTCCACTACAGACCAAGATATGGGACCTGCTGCCTCAAACGCCAATTTACCCTCGATCCCAGCTGGTGGTAAGCATAGAGGGCGACCACCAGGACCTAAGAAAGCAACCGCAAACCCCAAAATTATGGGAGGTAGCGCAAAGAAACGTATCTTTTCGAAGATCCAAGCATCGCAAGCTAGGCAGACTGCTACACCCTCCAAGGCTGCAAGAGCTAGAGCAAGACCAGCGCTGGTTGTTACCAATCAACGAATAACTACTGCTGTCAATGCTCCCCAGGCCTCCTTGGGAACTCCGGGTTTTCACATCTCCGAAAGCCCTCTTCCTTAGTGATTCTTAGCTGGAACTGTTGTGGGATTGGGAACCCTAGAACAGTCCAGCGGATGAAGGAGCTCTCTCAAAGCTGTTCTCCAGATATTTGTTTTCTCATGGAAACGAAGAACCAGGACAACTTTGTGTTGCAGGAGTTCAAGGACTTGAAATACGATTCCCACTTCTTAGTTTCACCTCATGGACAGAGGGGAGGAGGACTTGCTCTGATCTGGAAAGAACATGTTGAAGTCAATATTCTGTCAGCAAATCACAATTTTATTGACTCAAAGATCAAATTTAAAGAGACAGAACTTTTCTGTTCCTTTACATATGGAGCTCCTGAGGTTGGAAATCGACAGGCTGTGTGGGATACTCTTTCTAACCTCTCCTCTTCCCGAACCGGTGCTTGGTATCTGACAGGAGATTTTAACGAGATTATCAACAATACTGAGAAGTCAGGAGGCAAAGATAGAGCTGAGAGTACCTTCTGCGCCTTCAGAATTTTTTTTATCACAGTGTGATCTCTTCAATCTGCAACACACAGTTAATTTCCTGTCTTGGAGAGGGACAAGAGGCTCACAGGATACGGGGACCTATGTTGTACACTGCAGATTAGACAGAGCGTTAGCAAATAGTGATTGGTCGGATCTATTTTCGACTGCCAAATGCCATTACCTCCTTTATGAAGGCTCTGATCATGGACCTCTTGTTTCTGTCTTTGATCCGACGAAGCTAAAGTCATAACGCTTATTCCGGTATGACAGAAGGCTACGTCTTAACACTGAGGTGAAACTCCTGGATGAGAAAGTCTGGAATGAAAATGATGAGATTGATGTCATGAGTTGAATCTCTAAATGCCGCAAAGCTATTGCTAGATGGAGTAAGGATCAATACCTCAACAGCAAGAAAGAAATTGATAGACTAAAGCTCTGTCTAGACTCTGAGCTCTCCAAGCAGATCGCCGACGAACCAATTATCTCCTCCCTGAACTTAGCTCTCCTCAAAGCATATATAGCTGAAGAGGTATACTGGAAACAGAGGAGCATGCAACTTTAGCTATCTTTGGGTGACAGAAACACTGGGTATTTCCACGCGTCTGCTCTCGTGGAAGACGTGCAAGGAATCGACTTTCAGTGATTGAATCCTCTGATGGAGGGTTGGTCTATGAAGAGGATCAAATCGCTTCAGTCATTGCAGCTTATTTCTCTGATATCTTCACCTCGTCTGCAAATGATTGTGATGATATCAAAACGGCTCTGGTCTCCATTCACCCGGATAAAGCGCCTGGTCTTGACGGTTTTTCTGCTAGTTTCTTTCAATCAAACTGGGACACCACGGGACCTGCACTAATTCAAGAAATTCAAGCTTTATTTAGACATGGCTCTCTGCCTACCTCCATCAACTCTACACACATAAGGCTGATTCCTAAAATTCCCTGTCCTAAAACAGTCGCTGACTACAGACCTATTACATTGTGCAACGTGTTCTATAAGGTTATTTCTAAGCTCCTATCGCTAAGGCTATAACCTGTTCTTCATTACACTATCTTTGAGAATCAGTCAGCATTCATACCTGGTCGTGCCATATTGGACAATGTGCTCATCAGACATGAGATCCTCCACTCCCTGAAAACAACCAAGGCAAAGAAGAGAGGCTCCATGGCAGTAAAGACTGACATGAGCAAGGCGTACGACAGGTTAGAATGGAGCTTCATTAAATGTGTACTGGCTACACTAGGATTCCACGACAAGTTTATTACCTTGATCTTGGAGTGTGTCACTTCTGCTTCGTACTCCTTCCTGATCAATGATGTGGTACTGGGAAGTGTGATCCCACAGAGAGGAATAAGGCAGGGAGATCCCCTTTCTCCTTATCTGTTCATCCTGTGTAGCGAAGTTTTAACAGAGTTATGCTCTAAAGCTCAACGGGATGGAAGATTACCAGGGGTCAAGATTGCAAAAAACAGTCCTAGTTTAAATCACTTATTGTTTGCCGATGACACCATGTTTTTCATCCCAACTGATATACGCAGCTGCGAGACTTTGAAGGAAATCCTTACTCTCTATGAGGCAGCTTCAGGCCAAATGATTAATCACTACAAGAAAAATGGGTTTCGATAGCAGTAGAGGATAGCGTTTTTTGTCTTTCTGCTATGGTTGATATACCCGTTAGTTTTAGATAGCGTTTGTAAATTTGGAAACGCTATGATAGAATAGTATAATTGGAAACGTTATGATAGCTTATGTTTAATAGCAAAATAATTAAAACGCTATGTTTGGTCTTTTAAATCCCTTAACCCTAAACAAGTTTTTAAACCCTAAACTCTAAGTATAAACCTTAAAATTCTTATATTCTCATACTATAACTTCAATTCTTGAATTTGAACTCAAACTTATTCTTTTTAATTTTAATATAGAACTTCCAAACACACAAACCTTAATTCGATCAAACTCTATACCCTAAATCCTAACATTAAACATATATAAACATAGCTCTTAAATTGAATCACGAAGTCTAAATCATAAACATATAAACTCTAAAGCACAAAACATATAATTTGTATAATAATTTCAAAATCATAACACATAGCTCTTAAATTTGTGTTGAAAATACTTAATATAACTCTAATTATTCAAACCCTATTATGAAAATTTTGAAAATCATAAATCTACAAAATCCAAATCAAATTTATATTTCAAATGTTAAATTATAATATCTAATCTTTAAATTTAGGAAAATTCTAAAAGAATTAAAAAGAAATGTAAATACATTAAACTTTAATTTGAACTCTAAATCATAAATCAAACTCCAACATTTTAATATACACGAACCTTAAAAAAAAACAATAATCTGTACTGAAAAAAACAAAAAGTTGTCGAAGAAAAGGTAAAAAATAAAGAAGGCTTTTCTATTGGTCAATTCATGATTCACGTTGATTGCAATACAAACCCTTAGATTAGTTTATCTAACGATCACAACTCATTTGTGCTTCTCTTCTTTGTTTCATTCTCTCTCTCTCTCATACCTCTTTCCCTTCCCCTTCCCCTTCCCCTTCCCCTTCGAGTTTTAATCTTCTATTCTTCTCAACTATTATTTCTTGAAGTTTGGATATTGAGCTTGATTTAGCAATCCGCCTTCGACTCGGCCTCTGGTGCCTTCAACACCTCCTCTGGCGCCTTCAATTCCAGACTCTGCTGCTGCGTTTGTCACTCAAGATATATCTCATTTACTCTTTATCAAAATTTAATCTCAAACCTCACTCTCGTCTCTTGTGTTTCCATTTTTTTTCAAATATCCAGATTTTAAAAAAGTAACGAGACTGTTGGGACAGGTGGGGAGAGCTTTCTCAGAGATGAAAACGGCAACGAAGCTCAAGCACCACCGTCTTCAATGCCAACATATTGTGATGCTCCTCTGCCTGATGACGAAGCCCAGAGACCGGACGTTTTTGATTGGGTCGAGGTGAAGCTCTCCAAATCCGCCTCTCAAGACTCTAACTCCACCGCGTCTCTGAAGAAGAGGACAGAGGATGAAATAGAAGAGGAGAGAAAATGAAAAAGACCAACACCGGATCTGACAAAGCTTTGGTGTGGAGATGGCAGAGGAAGCCAATGGTGGTGGTTGAGGTGGAGCCGAGCAAGAAGAAGAAGATGAAGAGAGGTGGAGTAGGAGAGAAGTCAAGAGACACGACGGCTTAGTAGGTTTAGGTTTAGTTGTTTGGTTTAGTTTGGTTAACTTTGATGTACCGGTTTTACATTTGTAACAATTTCGATATATAAATTTTTTTAATTTTTAATCAGGTAAACAATAACACAAAAACAACGCTATTAAAAAATATTTAATTGCATATACAAAACCGCTATAGTATATCGTAATATGATAGCAGTGAAAAAAACCGCTATCTATTGTGTCTAACCTACTATGATGGGCGATGATACATCGCTTCATAAACTGCTATCGTATCGTTAGATAGCGTTTTTCGTCCGCTAATAAAAGCCATTTTTCATGTAGTGAATACTGAGAAATCTTCTATCTCCTTTGCGGCAAAAACCCCATATGCAGTGAGGAACGAGGTTTAAAGCATCCTAGATATTGCTAAAGAAGGAGGGGTAGGAAAATACATGGGCCTCCCGGAGCTCTTTGGTCGCAAGAAGAAGGATCTCTTCTCATCTATAGTCGACAAGATTAAGCTTAAAGCGGTTAGCTGGTCCTCCGGATTCCTCTCCTCCATAGGGAAATTGACAATGTTGAAAGCGGTACTGTCTGCCATCCCCTCCTTTCCAATGACGTGCTTCCAGCTTCCCGTAGGACTCTGTGATATGATCCACTCAGCCCTCACTCGCTTTTGGTGGGATTCAAACATGGGGAAAAAGAAAATGTGTTGGTTAGCGTGGGATAAACTTACAAAGCCTAAAGGTTTGGGAGGGCTGGGTTTCAAGGACATACAAACCTTCAACACTGCACTGCTTGCTAAACTGCCATGGCGTATGCTCACCAATCCAGACTGTCTCCTCTCTCGAGTCCTCCTTGGGAAATATTGCCACAAGCACTCTCTGCTAAAAGTCCAACCGACGAAGGGGGCATCTCATGGATGGACGGGTATTTTAGCAGGTAGAGACCTTCTGCTTCCTCAATTAGGAAGAGCTGGAGGAAAGGGTACAGAGATTAAGGTTTGGTTGGAATCTTGGATCTCTACCTCATCATTTTGCATTTCGTATGGTCCTCTCAAGGAAGGTGACAGTGATCTCTACGTTTCCGATCTCATCAATCGAGGAACATGTGAATGGAACAGGGAATTGGTTAACAATATTCTACCAGACTTTGCGAGGAAATCTTTGCTCTTAAACCTAGCAAAACAGGGGCAAGAGACTCTTATATTTGGTACGCTGCTAAGTCTGGTCAGTACTCAACAAAATCAGAACCTTGGACACGACATCGAGCCTTTGCCTGCCTCTTTCGACTGGTATCGTTCGGTCTGGACCATCTCAACTGCCCCAAAGCTACAACTCTTTCTTTGGAAACCGATTCAAGGAGCCTTGCCCACTGGAGATAATCTTCGCAAGAGAGGTATGATGCAAAAAACTAAATGTGTTCACTATGGGATGATCGAAACAACTGAGCACATCTTACTCCATTGCTACTTTGCTAAGAAAGTCTGGAGTTTAAGTCCACTGTCTGCCGAGTTCAGCACTGAATGGTTCATCTCCTTCACCGAGGCGCTAGTAACTTCTGCTAATTGGACTTGTCTACCTCCGTGTGGAATCACAGGAGATTTGTTTTCATGGGTCTGCTGGAGCATCTGGACCACTAGAAATCGCCTCCTGTTCGAAAACCGCCCAGCAGTGTCGTGGTTCACTGCCACAAAGGCGCTTACCGACGCCAGAGAATAGTCACTAGCGCAGATCCTCGACGTTCCTCACCCGAAGATCACTCAGATCCAGAGAAGACCACCGTCGATCCCAATCAATGTGGTGACATGCAACACAGATGCAGCTTGAAAGAAGGAAACTTCTGCTGCGGGTCTTGCTTGGATCTTCGACTCATCTTCCCCGATGCCTGTAACAGAGGGTTTTCAATTTCAGGATCGGGTTTCTTCGGCGATCATGGCTGAAGGACTGGCGGTCAGAGAAGCACTGTCTCACGCTTTCCATCTCGGCATCACAATGATCTGGCTTCGCTCAGACTCCCTATCGCTCATCAAAGCGATAGATTCGATCACTAAGCCGATGAATCTCTATGGAATTTTGTCGGACATCGAATCACTTTTTTCTTTTTTGCTTTCTGCTGTTTCACTTTCATTCCAAGGAAGGAAAACGGGCCGGCTTATAGTTCGGCCAAAGCCTGTCTCATTTATGTAGCAACATCTTGGGCATGAGGCCTTATTCTATTTTTAGCTTTAAGTTGTTTAAAAAAAAGTATTATTTTATCGATTTGTGTCAAATTTTGAACCAATCCCAAATTGAGATCGGCGAAATTTATTAATTTATAGAGATTATTAATTTATCGAATATTAATTTATAGAGATTCTACTGTAGTTTGAAACGGAGAGAGTATTATTATAAATTTTGGTTCATGTGCGAAAGTGTTTCAATTATTTATTCTTCTTACCCAATGTGATTCAATTATTTGCACCCTTTTACATCCCAAGGTAATATTCCTTTCGTTTAAAAAAGTTAGAATTGGGGAATAGTCTCTAACAAAAAAAAAGTCTAAACGCCATATTCTAGATGCTATCCAATTATTTAAATAAAAGGCAAATTGGTTAACTGATTAAAACAGAATTAATATCTAGAGGGATGATTATGCGTGGAAACTATTTGGAATATATCACGAATATGATATGAATATGATACCTTTAATTTGTTTTTCTTAAAGATGATACCTTTAATTATGCACATGCTTAAGACATGAAACACAGTTAGAAGTACATTTGGAGAAGTCATTTGAACACTCATACTTTAGCTTTTTCAAACATAAAAAAACACTCATACTTTTATACACCATTAAAGAAAACCCAATATTTTTTCTTTAAAAAAAAAGCTACAAAACTGATATATAATTCGATAGAAAATTTTATTATAAGAATTCCACCAGTTAGTTTTTGATGTCAGTACTCAGTAGAATATATTCAAAAATATATTAGTAAAATATATATATATATATATTATGAACATTTATATTATTATTTTTTTTTTTGAAAAGGACTTAACATTTATAGTATTGCTTTCAGATATTCAATTTTAATAGATTATTAATTTCTAATCGTAAAATTTCATAACACTTATCATAAAAATTTATGTTTATCTTTGCTCGCAGTTGCGCGTTCACTAAACTAAAGTTACTTAAAACAAATTTGATTATGATAGGTAAAAAGCACAATTCAGTAAATATTTTGTAACATATAAATATAATTTTTTTTAAAGATTTTATTATAGATCTTGGAAAGTAGAATAGTAAAAAAAAATCTAGGAAAGTAGAATACTAACAAAAAAAAAACTATATCCCCTATATATTATTTGTGAAAGATTACAACTTCTTTTTGTAGCCACGTGTCATCACTAGAATGATTCTTAGAATTATTAGAGAAATATGTTGGTCCATCTAATTATATTATAAGCTTTTTATTAAACTAACCATAAATTCATTATTAATGTCATTTATTATTTCTTTAAATAAATATTACGGAATACAGAATTGCCTAATGTGACTAAAGTATATATGACAATTAATGATTTTGAATAATAAAGATCTGATAAAAAAA